>NC_041388.1:29411038-29451599 GCF_002162155.2 Triticum dicoccoides
GGTTGAGGGGGGGGAGATCGAGTGAGTGTGAGTTTGAGTGGAGAGAGGAGAGTGAGGGGCGGTCGGTTGGGGAAGATAGAATGGCCTAACAGTAGCGCGCTATAGGGAAATGCGCTACTGCTAAATGCCCTAGCAGTAGCGCCTTTTGATAAAATGCGCTACTGCTATGTGTAAGCTTGTAAAAATATACATAAAATACATTGATCATCAATGATCTTTTTGTGTACAATCTGAATTGTCAATATGAGTCCTCACCGGTTTAGAAACCAGAGAAGACTCATATTGCAGCCACAAATTCTACACATAGAGTTCAATAAAGTCCAAGTGGTTGTGATAGTTTGAGAAGTAACATATTTAAGGTGGTAAAAACCCTGTTCGCTTAGCAGTATGGGACTAATCTTAGTTGCAAGAGGGGGTGATGCTAAGCAGCAGCGTGTTTTGGCGAAACGTGCTACTCATAAGTACTTTAGAAGTAGTGCATCTATGAAAAGAGTGCAACTACTATACCTAGTCTGGAGGCAACGCCCTCGCAATTTTAGTAGTAGCACTCTTCTCTACTAGCGCGCTACTGCTAAAGGGATATAAGTAGCGCAGTTTTATAAAGCGCACTACCGCTATTTAACAGTAACGTCTATTTCTAAACCGTGCTTCTGCTAAGTTTCTGTGTATAAGCTTTTCCCTAGTAGTGCACAATCAGACCTTAGTCGTTTAATTTGCCGATCAAGTTGGTTCTCTGCTTCAGCTTAATAGTTTTTGAAGAAAGTTAAAGCCTCATCTTTTGATTTCAGAAGATACACATAACAATATCTAGTGGAGTCGTAAATCAGCGTCATGAAGTATCTCTTCCACCTTTTGTCAACATACCATTCATCTCACAAAGATCAGAATGTATAAGCTCTAGTGGCGCCAAGTCTCTTGCCTTTGCAGTCTTATGGGACTTGTGAGGTTGCTTAGCTTGCACACATACTTGGCACTTGGAGCCTTTGACAGTAGGGATTTTCAGAATTAAATTCGTATTGGCTAGCCACATCATGCAATGAAAGTTAATATGACAAAGTTGTGAATGCCAAATATCAGATTCATTATTGTGCCAAACATTATTAATAACTTTAGTGCAAATATCTGACAAAGATAGGCGGAACAAGCCTCCGCACTCATAGCCTTTTCCAACAAATTGTCCACAGTTGGAAATTACAACTTTATTGGACTCAAAAACCAACTTAAAAACATCTCGACATAAACGGGAACCGCTGACGAGATTCTTATTGATGGACGGCACCTGATGAAAGTTCTTCAGACGCACGGTCTTCCTAGAAGTAAACTTCAGATCAACCGTACCGACAACTCAAACAATGGCATGTGACACATTCCCCATTAGCACGGGAGAAGTCCCTGTGGCCTGGTAAGAAGAAAACATGGAGGCATCATCACAAACATGTACATTGACACCGGTGTCAATTAACCAATCAGGAGATTGAAATATTGAAAGGATGGTAGGAAGAATACCGTACCCAGATTCCTTCAAATCAGTATCACCGATGACAACATTAGCGGACTTGCTGCTCTTCTCATGTTCACGCTCCTCAAAGCGGTTAGGACACTTCGAAGCCCAGTGATTAGGATCAGACATGGCAAAGTCCCTTCCCCTTCTTGTGAGAATTCTTCTTGAAGTTGGTAGAATGTGACAGCTTGTTCTTTGCGTCAAACTTGCCTTTGCCCTGAGTTTTGTTCTTGTTGTTTTTGAACTTGTTGGGCTTGAAGTTCTTCTTCTGTACCATGTGGGCACTAGAAGCTCCCTCGGCAACTCGAGCACGTGTGTCTTTTGATCTCGCCTTCTCTTCAACATAAAGAGTACCAATGAGATATAAAAGGGAAAACTTCTGTCTCTTGTGTTTCAGGGAAGTAAAAAAAATGTTCCACGAAGGTGGAAGCTTGGCAATGATGCCCCCGGCAACAAATTCGTCTGGCAACACACACTTAAAGTACTCAAGTTCTTTGGCGAGTGATTGTATCTCATGAGCCTGCTGTACAACAGAGCGCTCATCAGTCATTTTGTAGTCATAGAATTGCTCCATGACGTATAACTCGCCGCCGGCGTCCGAGGCACCAAACTTGGCCTCGAGCGCATCCCATATGTCCTTGCCGTTGTCAACCGACATATACGAATCCACAATGGAATCATCAAGAACACTTAGAAGGGCACCTTTAAAGAGAGTATTGATCTTCTAAAAGCTTCCATTTGTGCTGGATTAAGATCGCCCTCGGGCTAGCCCTCAGTGGCGTCATAGAAGCATATGGTCTGAAACCAGTAGACTGCTCTCGTGCGCCACCTCTTATATTGTACCCCCTTAAAGGCAGGCGGCTTCAAATGCGCAGCAAAACCACTCGGTTAAATTGCCTATATTCAGGTTTTTGGATTGTGAGAATATGAGCAAATTACTACGAGATTTAATCTGAATAAACAGAAGATAAATCATGAAAGCACTAGCAGAGATGGCGAACTAGCATAGTAGATGAACATATCACATCTAAAGCACATACTAGAAACATGAATTCTACCACGATCTCAAACAAGAAGGATAGAATCACATACGATGCAGCGGGAGCAGCACCGTCGGCGTTGATGTTGTCGCCCATGTCGTCGAGGATGAGGTTGCCGACTTCGGGGAAGAAGTCGTCGTTGGCGAAGTCGTCGCTGCCAGCAGTCGCGCGAGTGCTCTCCCCAAAAACCTGATCGCCCCTCTCCCGTACAGGATCACGAGAGGCGGGGTTCCGGAGGCCTGCTGTCCCTTCTGGCGGTGCACGCCGGAAGGAAGGATGGAGAAGACTTGCGTGGAGGCGCAATGCTCTGGAACGGTGGTGTGAAACATATGATACGGCGGCAGCTAGGGTAGACGTCTGCCTTACTATATAATGCGGGCCGGGTAGGTCGTGGAGAAAACCCCCACGTCCAAGTAATAGCCCCACGATCCAAAAGGATCGGAAACGACTGAGTAATTAACGCATCCATTAATTATTAACTAATGACTTATTAATTATTCCCGAGCAGCAAAAATATAGAATACGTGCATAGCTCTGTCCTCGGCTCGGCTTATTCCCGCAACCCGCGGCGCGTCGTGATGAGGCGAGGCGAGCGAGGAGGAGGAGCGCGCGTGTAGGTCTCCTCTTCTCATGCTCATACAAGTGATAGAAGAGCTCACCTTATAAAGAGGTGCAACTCTCTCAACTTATGGGATGGGACTAAACTTTAGTATCACTCACACTACTCATATGTGTGCATGAATGGGCCAAGAGAATTTCAGAATTTTAGTTGGGCTTCGGGCCAAAAGCCCACTAGCAAATTCCAACATAGGATTGATCTAATATCTAAACTACAGAACCGATCCAATCTTTGATGGGATCGGGTGCTGCGCTACCGAGGCGAGAAAATTAATCTCTCCGAGGGCGGCGCGCTGCGGAAATGGTGGAGAAAATTTAGGATCGGCGTCGTGAGACTAACCGCTCTAATACCATGTAGAAAATTATAGGATGATAATATTCGTTGTATTGATCTGATCCTTGTAGGGTATATATAAATGTACCTGTGAGGGAGAGAGACTTGAAGTAGAGGGCAAGTTATACATGATTTAATATATTGTATCTCTAACTCTTATCTCTATCTTAAAGACAATATACTTCTAACAGTTAGTACCATTTGCAGGTTAGGTAGTTCTACAAATTGTAATAGAAATGGTATGAGTTTCAAGCAGGAGCTGGAGTTGGAGCTACCTTTTGTTCGTCGTCAGTTTAAGTTTTACTAACCTGTAAGCTGTTGGAATAAGCCACGACGTGTGTGGTCGGACTCGTCGGGCGCGTCAGATGCGCGCGGGACGGGCGGGACGCACTAGCGTGGCGTGAGCGTATGGCGTGTGCGTGCGGCAGTTCATGCATGTGTGTGTTGTTCTGGCCAGGTCGTGTGCCGTTGTGGAGACCGACGGATGTAGACATGTAGTGCATGCATCAGATGGATATGCGCGTGCACCCACCCTTGGCCGTGGCAGTTTGTTAGTCCAGCGCGTGGTGCTTAGTCCAGGTGGTTAGTTGGTTACCTAGCTTCATGGCGTGATGGCCTAGTCATGCATGAGTTAGTTAGTTAGTGGGTGAGCCGGCCCTGAGTACGTGCTAGTGGTGGCCGGGTCTTGCGTGTGTGGTAGCTAGCTAGGTGTGTGTGCACCGGGTATAAATAGCTCTCATGTGTATTGATCGAGTGTGGTACGTGCCACCGAGTGGGGTATGTGCCCAGGTAGAGAGGCAACATGAGAGGGGCCTAAGGAAGATGTAGTCTCCGTCGGGACCGTGGTGTGTGCCCGATCGACGTAAGAGTTCTTTCGGGTTGTGCTGCGTGTGTACCTTCATGTATGTGTTTGAGTCGTTGTGAGAAATAAAGCCAATATACAGGCGTTCGTGCGCCAGAAAAATTATGGTGTCTCCTTCATCTATTTCTATCCGGCGTCGTTTGCGTCGGTGAGTTTGTCCCAACATTTGGTATCAGAGCCAGATTCGAGGGGCGGCCGTGGCGCGCGGCGGCGTCCGCGGTGCCCGCGGTGCGCGGCGGACATGAAGGTCTTGGCAACGGCGCGCGGCGAGCGCGTGGCGTCGGCATCGCCGGCGAGTCCACGGCGGTGTGGCGTGATGCCGGGCGCGCGGTGAGCGCGTGGCGTCGGCAACGCGCGGCGAGTCCACGGCGGTGTGGCGTGATGCCGTGCGCGCGACGAGCAGCGGCGGTCGCGGAGTCGAGGAGGTCGCGGAGGACCTGCGTGGTGTCGCAGAGGCCGCGGCGGCTCGGCGCGACGACCGTGGAGGCGCCGCGCTGTGGTTGACGGCGCAGCGGTGCAGGGCAATAAGCGCGGCGGCGAGCCGGACGCGACCGGTGCGTGTTATGGGTGCGCACCGGACGCGTCGGGCGCGTCGAGACCGCGGGAGTGGACCGCGTCGAGGCGCTGGACCTGGTTGCGCAGATCGCGTACGTGCGTGGCGGGAGCGCGGGCCGGGAGCGCGGGGACGTGGGGACTGCGCGCGAAGGGCACGGCGGCACGGTGGCAGGCTTGGCAGCGACATCAGGGCGGTAGCGGCTACAACATCGACGACGACGAACTCTTCTAGGTCGTGGCTTAGGGGGTGTGTGTTAGAATAAGCCACGACGTGTATGGTCGGACTCGTCCGATGCGTCGGATGCGCACGGGATGGATGAGACGTGCGGGATGCAGTAACGTGGCGTGAGCGTATGGCGTGTGCGTGCGGCAGTTCATGCATGTGTGTGTTGTTCTGGCCAGGTCGTGTGCCGTTGTGGAGACCGACGGATGTAGACATGTAGTGCATGCATCAGATGGATATTTGCGTGCACCCATCCTTGGCCGTGGCAGTTTGTTAGTCCAGCGCGTGGTGCTTAGTCCAGGTGGTTAGTTGGTTACCTAGCTTCATGGCGTGATGGCCTAGTCATGCATGAGTTAGTTAGTTAATGGGTGAGCCGGCCCTGAGTACGTGCTAGTGGTGGCCGGGTCTTGCGTGTGTGGTAGCTAGCTAGGTGTGTGTGCACTGGGTATAAATAGCTCTCATGTGTATTGATCGAGTGTGGTATGTGCCACCGAGTGGGGTATGTGCCTAGGTAGAGAGGCAACATGAGAGGGGCCTAAGGAAGATGTAGTCTCCGTCGGGACCGTGGTGTGTGCCCGGTCGACGTGAGAGTTCTTTAGGGTTGTGCTGCGTGTGTACCTTCATGTATGTGTTTGAGTCATTGTGAAAAATAAAGCCAAGATACAGGTGTTCATGCGCCGTGGCGTTCGTCGCCGGAAAAATTATGGTGTCTACTTCGTCTACTTCTATCCAGGGTCGTTTGTGTCGGTGAGTTTGTCCCAACATAAGCTGTAACTTAAATTGCAATTGCTGTGTCAAGTGGCAGCTGGTGAGAGAGATCGACAAATGGATCGATTAGTTAGCATCCTTGGTTCTGAAGCAATTCACAAGGCGTCACTAGCCAGACCAATTTGGTGCTTGCCGAGTATTGTCTACTGAGACGCCATGTTGCTACATAAGTCTAAACGCTGGGATTATCAAGAAGCTGGTATTGCAGCTTCTACCATCCTCCATTTTTATCGTGCTTAGATCTTAAAGACAATCTACTTCTAACAATTAGTACCATTTGCAGGTTAGGTAGTTCTACAAATTGTAATAGAAATGGTATGAGTTTCAAGCAGGAGCTTGAGCTGGAGCTACTTTTTGTTGGTCGTCAGTTTAAGTTTTACTAACCTGTAAGCTGTAACTTAAATTGCAATTGCTGTGTCAAGTGGCAGCTTGTGAGAGAGATCGACAAATGGATCGATTAGTTAGCATCCTTGGTTCTGAAGCAATTCACAAGGTCTCACTAGCCAGAACAATTTGGTGCTTGCCGAGTATTGTCTACTGAGACGCCATGTTGCTACATAAGTCTAAACGCTGGGATTATCAAGAAGCTGGTATTGCAGCTTCTACCATCCTCCATTTTTATCATGCTTAGACACTCAGTATACTTATTCATTTTCATATATTTTTTTAATGTATGTGAAGCTCATGTTTAGATACTTGATGCTCACATGTGAACGAAAAATCCAAAATGAACACAATTTTTAATGGATGATACTTTCATCAATAATTTCTCTGGCCTTGGGCGTGCACTGATTTAGCTATATTCTATTTTTCTAAAAGCAATTGATCCCAATTTAGCCGAGCCCCATTCCATTTTTATCCTGAATCTCGGCCATCGATTAGTTTTTTCAGGATTTATTGCATTTATGGGAAACATTTACTCTATTTTAATTCAATTTACCATAAATTAATCCACTTCAATTAGCAACTGCACAGTTATAATTGAAGGCATTGCCTTTAGGATCACTATGTCGAATGCTTCTATGTGTAAAATTGAACCGATTGTAATCAGTATAAATTGGTGAACTGTTATATGGGCTCGCACTGTTATAATTGACATTGTCCTACATGTTAATATTGATTTTGATTTGTGAATTTGGCGTTATTCTCATGCATGTATGACATGAGGTTGTTCTTAAATCAAATATTGTTGGGTACTTTTTTCCCTGATATTGTTCATATTACGATTTAACCTCTTTTGATTGCTTTAAATGCCATTGCTTATCCTTGCTATAGTGTACGGCCCTAAATCAATTTATACTTCTGATAATGTTAACCTTTTGGGGCTCATTTTGTATGTTCCTATTGTCCTTTTTTGCACCATTATTCCAAGTTTGTGTCTTTACCATATCCATTTGTACAATGCTTAATTGTATCAAAAGTCCTATGAAGTTTGCATTCTAAAATAGAGACATTCTAGAATATTTTATTCCATTTTTACTATACATAACTAAATAATTTATGCCCATATGCTTTATGGAGAAGTTTATCCAGTTTTTTGTTTTAATTTTGCAAGGGGTTGGTAGAAGTTCACCCAGTTTTACTTACGATATCGGTTTTTGAAGACTCGTGTCCTATCCTAACATCAACTTTAGGTATTCTTCTATCCGAAGAGTACATTGAATGTAAAAAAATGGCTAAGTTTCTGATGATTAACATGTTTAAAGCTTATCTCCTGTATTCCAGGCAAAAAGAGGTACTCTTTCTACAACTATATTAGTATTAGTACTGATATACTTTAAATGGAAAATATCTAATGTAAAATTTAGTGTGAATGACCCCTTTTCATAATAAGAATGTGCATGGTCCGGTCTGCTAATTATGAACTGATGAGTTTATCCAGTTTATATTTTATTTATTGTAAGGGTTTATAGAAATTCATCCAGCCAATTGGCTTTGATGTGTGACATACACACACTAGTAGAAAAATGGTCATTTGTCCCAGTTTGTAGGGCCTATTTGTCCTGGTTGGGGAACCGGGACTAAAGGGTCGGTACTAAAGCCCTATACCTTTAGTCCCGGTTCTTACACCAACCGGGACAGATGGGCCTTCACGTGGCCCCTGCGGCGAGCCCAGGCAGGAGGGCCTTTGGTCCCGGTTGGTAGCACCAACCGGGACCAAAAGGCATCCACGCCTCAACAGCTGGCAGGAGCTGAGGTTTTTGTTTTTTTTAAAAGAGGGTGGTTTAGGGGTTTTGGGGGGTTAATTTAGGGTGTTAGCTAGCTAATAGAGAGAAGTGTTCTTTCTTATCTCCGTGCTTGGTTTACCAATGCTACTACTATGCCTAAACATGGCTTAGATTGAAGTGAAGGCAACATGTGTGGTGCATGCCGAAAATAATACTAATATCCTAACTTGATCAAGTTTGGATTAGTACTACTTTCGCCATGCACCACATGTTGCCTTCACTTCAATCCAATCTATGTTTATTTCACCCACTGATATATAAAAACTCTTCATGCTCGCATCATGCTTCATCATAATAACAAGTCCTACTAATCATCACCATACAACTTCTACTCGTTATTAATAACAAGTCATACGATCATCATCCTCATAGTCATCGAACCATCCCAAATTAATTGTTCTTAGCACATGATCATCAGTATTAGGTAGGACCTAAATACCCTCTTTACGGTAAAATAGCATAAAACAATATAGGCCCTGACTCTCCATTTTGTAGAATGGAGATCATACTGTCTCCAAATTCTCACGCTTCGCTTCCTTTTGCTTCCAAGTACCACCTTATGACTGTCCATACAATTTTTTCCATTCTGTGATTTTCATGTCTCCACTTCTTTTAGAAATCCGATATGGACATGTTAGATTTATAGGAAGACCTGGCTGTATGTTCAAACATCAAGGCAACCATTCAGATACATCAGATGAGGCACACAATCATCCGGAATTTTTTGTTGAAAAACATAGCAATAACTTCGTAGTTAGCAATGTAGTTAAGTTTTAAAAGACTTTATGCAAAAGATGCATCAGATGAGGCATCTCCATGGATGTTACCGTAGTTCAACACGTGCACTAGTGGCACGTATTGACCATAATGTGGAGGAGTTTTATTATAGATATTGTAATTCTCAAGATCAGTACAAAATGCGACCAGATGATTTTTCTCCTGAAAGTTAACTCGAAGCCATCGGTGTAGTAGGTTCTGTCTACCATGTTCCGCACATTGTTTGAACAATGAAAATAAGCTGCCAACTATTCTGAAATGAACAATATAAATTAGTTAATAACTATGTTTGAGAAACTCACATAGAAGTAGAATTGGAAGCGTATCAACAAGGACCCAAATGTCCATATTGTCTTGGTCGATGTTAGGATCACCAAGATCGATGATGACAAGCATACCCTCATAAAAACCATACATCTTGCAAAGTGCTTCCCAATATTTGCAACCAGAATGGGCCACGCTCTCAGAATTATACAATTTTACTTCAAAATCCACATCATGATGGGTCCTTAGGTGAATTTTCTTTGTTTCAAAATTTTCATGGTCTTCAAAACCATCATTTCCAAGACATAGCGTCTTGCATGGCATGGGATAAGCTACTCGAATTGTAAAAGATGAAAATTGCACGTTGAAATAGTTGAAGTCATGCTTAATTACGAAAAAAACTCTTTTCGTTGTTGCGTAACGTTTCAACATCGAAGGTCTCCTGGAGCTTAATGCTGAAGCGCCGATCTTCGTCCCGATGAGGCCTGTCGCACAGACCTCGGTCGTCATGCACCAGCTGCACTCCCCCGGGAGACTTTCGTCTCCTACGTTCATAATTCAAAGATTAAACTTGTTCAATTCAATATATGCACTATAAAAAATAAAATAGATCATTATTATTCATCATGGGTTGAGTATCGGTCTGCCGAGTCTATATGGTGAGACTCTCCCTCACTGATTCCTCTCTGACATTTGCGATCGTCGGTGATGGTCGTTACTCCTTCCCCTAGTGCATAACAAAGGTCTAGCACCCGGAGAAGAAGGAGAAACGAGCCCCATGACAACGATCGGGCTTCTTCGTCCTCTCTCATATATGGTGGAGCCTCGACAGACTTAAAGTCAACCCGAAATATCGTTTAATTATCTTTCTAAAAAAGGACATATTGAGCGTTTCATTTTAGCATGCATTCAATAAGCAAAACTACATCATCTCTTGCGTCCGTACATCGTCGAATATTATCACTAATTGTAACATCCCAAATTTTCAATTTGCAATGTTATACATTAGATCATCATTGCATATCATATTTTATTTTTGCATTTTGGTTGATCCTAGAAAATTCTACGCAACTCAAGGACCCATGGAGAGAGTTGGGGATTTCGTTATTTCCATATTTGAGTTTTCTCAAATTTTGAGAATAGGATCATTTGATTTTATTTATTTTATCATCAATTATTTCTATTACAAAAATATGAGAGAGGGAATAAAATTACTTTCCCAAAATATAGAAATATTGAGGATTTAATAATAAAATCAAACAAGATTTTATTTCGGAGTTTTTCGGTGTTTTATTTGAATTTAGGAAAAATAAGCGTCTTTCAAAATTGCATTTAGGCCCCAAATAAATGTTCACTTTGTCGGGCTTGATTTTAGAGGCACGAGAAAATTTATTTCGGGATTTTTGGAGTCCGTTTAGTATTTTTTTTATTTTTTTCCGAGCGGAAATAATTAAAAAAAACGAACCGACCTAACGGGCCGTGTTCGACTAGGACTCTGGCCCGACTAGGCTTTATAAGCCGAGGCCCAGCCCCGGGGAACCCTAGCCGCCCTAGCCCCCAACCCTAGCCGCCGCCCGCGCCGCCACCGCCGCTGCCCGCCGCCGCGCCGCCCCGCGCCGCCGTCGCCGGACGCCGCCGCCGAGGTTCGCTGCCATGCCTCGTTTTTCGTGCCTTCAGTTTTTTTAAATAAATCGATCGGTTTTCGTCGGTTTAATAGATTCGGTTTTTTAAATAGATTGGTTTTTCCGGTTTATTTATTTTAGCGAGCGTTCGTCGTTTTTCTTTTTCTCGAATTAAATCCGTGATTTTTCTGATCGCGATTCCTGATCCGATTTTCGTTTTAGTTTAACTTTTCGCTCGTTTATCGGAATCAGGCGATTCAAGCGCCTACAGTTTCGTCTCGAAACCCTCTATCCGTTTAACCAACTTAAACAAGATTTTGCTACTGTAAATTTTGCCCTAGATCCAGATTACTAGAACGAAGTTGTTTTCTTCCGCTGTTTGACTTTCGTTTTTTCGTTCGATTTGATTCTTTTTGCCAACCGGAGTTCTTAAGTAGAACCTTCTGGTTAGATCTCTTATTTGAGTTTTACCTGTACATTAGTTGAGTACTTATTGTATGCTTGTTTATTTGTCTGCGATAGAGTATCCGGAGTGCGCCGCCTGTTACTTCGAATCGCTAGGTTTCCCGGATCATCAGCGAGGCAAGTAACACTTTGATCATACCTTTTCTACTACCCAGTTTTATTGCATTAGATCAATCCTCACACATTGCATGATTAGGATCTAATTAAATTGTGGGATGTGAAGTAGATGAGGTAGTACCTATTACCTATTTGTTATCAAACCTTTGGAAGTTACTTCTACGTTTGCTTATTATGCCATGCTATGCTAGTAGACGTGGATTGGGGGAGTGATATCCATGACAGATGTGAGATTGATAATTAATGGTTTATCTAAGCTGGCAACTTAAACACACCTGGGTGGATTCAGGCACTTGGGTATTCCAGGACTTGCCTGTTTTCTTTTGGACCGCCACCCAGGCTCAAAGGGATCATGAGACTATTCATACTAGAAACTTTCGTGTGCAGCCACAAGCTATTATGGGCTCTAGCATAGTTGACTAAGTTGTGCGAACTCTTACAGTGGTAGACTAGCAGATGTAGGGGATGTAGGTGGTACGGTCTACCCGATCGTAAGGTGCTAGCGCTTCTGAAAGACTATGTCTCGGTCATCCATCTTCTCAAACACCATGTAGTGCGAGAAAACAAACGGAGGCGATCGAGTCTTGTGGGGAAAAGTGTCCAAACCTCTGCAGAGTGTAACAAACTAATCATGGTTAGCCGTGCCCCCGGTTATGGACATCTTGAGTATCTAGTACTTGGATTATCATGTGAATCTCAATATGTTACTCTAAATTAATTTTGTTGGGTTATGTTTAATGATGATGCTTAATTGGAATTAAGAATGCTGTCAACCATTCTTAATGTTTAACAACCACCTTGATAGTAATTAAAATTTTATTCCTTTGAAGTAGGGAAAAATTGGCTTTACACAAAACTGTAACCATAGAGCTTTCCACCAGCCAAATATGCATATAGTATAGCTGTTTCATTCCATTACTCTCTATGTGTTACCTTGCCAGCATATTCCATGTGTTGACCCGTTTTTGGGCTGCAACATTAATGCTGCAGACTTTTCAGACGACGATTAAGGAGTTTTTAGGTCATGGTTCTATACTCAGTGATGCCGTTGGAGTTGATGGACTCACTTATCTTCCAAGCCTTCCGCTGTTAGATGGCCTTAAGCCATATTTATTGTAATAAGTTCTCTTTTGAGACATTCGATGTAATAAGTGTGTGATTGCTACTCTGCTATAAATCCTCCGAGTACTGTGTGGTGTCAGCATTACTGATCCAGGGATGACACCGGAGCACAGAGATCAGACTGTTTGAGGTCTGGTCGCTACAGAGATGGTATCAGAGCACATGCTGACTGTAGGACACGACCATTAAGCTAAAGACCTAGATCACTACTCACTCTCTTCTCTTCTGACCTCTCATCTTTTCTATTCTTTAGGATGGCGGATGCAAGGAACAAGTTTACGCAACCGGAGGAAGATGCACCCTTTGGACGCCACTTGAAGAAAGTCACTAGATACCTGAACATAGGAGTACCAAGTTTCACGGGAACCTACAACGCCACTTTACCTAAAGAAGAGCGCTGGATGATTCAAGTTCAAGTTCCAGGAAGGATGTTCATGCCAGTCACTGAGCCCATAGAATTTTCTTTTGATGCACCAACTTGGAGTCTAGGAAAGAGCATGGCAGCTCACATCACCATGGGACGCATTGGAGAAGTCTACCGCAAGGATCTCAAGGATACTATCTACCAGATTTGTGGGCGCCGAGATGAACACTGGGAGATGATCAGCACCAGGAAGGATAGATCAATTGCAGCTTTTATCCAGGAGCTAAACCAGCACATTCGCCGACAGGAGAACCAGTTGTGCGCCGACAAGATAGATCTGAAGAACGCTAAGACTAGAATCAAGGAACTGGAGGAAGAACTCAAGGCTACACTTGAAGATTATGAAGAGGAAATTAAAGTATTGGTGGATAAGAATGCCGACCTAACAAAGAAGATTGGAATATTTATGGGAGGCCCGACGCTAGTAGAGGAAGACGAAGAACCCAAGGAGATTAGCCCGGAAGACTACATCATCATCAGCGGCACCAACTCGGAAGCAGATAGTAGCGATGATGACTATGTTGATGAAGCTGGAGCAGATATTATGGAGTCAACAACCGTAGAATATTTCTAATAGGCCACCTCACCAGTAGTAGTAGTCCACCATGTAAATATAGTAGTCCGAGCACTTTTGCGATAGTTAGATCGATTGTATGCCTTTGGTTGATTGATTGAAGTGAATTGTTTGCTTTTTGCCTCATGTGCATATGGGTAGTGTTTTCTCTTTAGACCCTCTCTATTCTTATATCTCATCTTTTCTAAACCCTCAGATGCCTCTAAGACGTGACCCCAGATTTGCCTTTCCACCGGAGCTCACCAAGTTAATCCAGCAGCAGAACACATTGATGCAGTTGCTAGTCCAGAATCAGAATCAGGGGAACAACAACAACAACCCACCACCACCAGCACCACCTGTTGACCACTTAGCCCGTTTTCTTAGGCTGAATCCGCCGATGTTTTCTAGTAGCACCGAGCCGATAGTAGCAGATGATTGGTTCCGCAAGACAGCTAGGGAGTTGACCACAGCAGGATGCACAGATGCGGAGAAGCTGAAGTTTGCCGCACATCAGTTAGAAGGACCCGCAGCATCATGGTGGGAGAATTTCACAGCCACCTTCCCAGTCGACACTGTCACATGGGACCAGTTTCAGCAGGCTTTCCATACTGCCCATGTTTCAGCAGGAGCTATGGCCATGAAGAAGCGTGAGTTTCATAACTTGCGCCAAGGAAGACGAACAGTTGGCCAGTATGTGGAGGAGTTCAGTAAGCTAGCACGTTATGCCCCAGATGACGTTGCTACGGATGCAACTAAACAAGAGAAGTTTCTGGAAGGACTGAATGATGAGTTGAGCATGCAGTTGATGGTAGCCACCTTCAACAACTACCAGGAGTTGGTAGATCGTGCTCTTATGATTGAAGGGAAGCAGCAGCAAATTGAGAATCGCAAGAGGAAGTATGGACAAGGAAAGTACAATTCAGGAGCTCAGCAGAAGCCACGTTTTACCCCTAGACCGGGGGGACATTTTCAGCATACCCATGGGGGAGGTAGCTCGCACAATCACAATGGCACTAAGAATGCTAATGGCAATGGAGGAAGCAACGGCCAGAACCGCACCAACCCATCAACCCCAGCTAAGAAGGACTTGAGCCAAGTCACTTGCTATAAGTGTTCGAAGCCAGGACATTATGCCAATGAATGTCCTGAAGGCCAAAATGGCAATGGAAGTTCTGGGAAGAAGCCGAACCCTTTCAACAGGGGACAGGTGAACCACGTTAGCGTGGAGGAGGTTGAAGCTCAGCCCGATGCAGTAATAGGTAAGTTTTTGGTTAAGTCATTTACTGCATTCGTTCTTTTTGATACTGGTGCATCGCATTCATACATCTCAAGGGGATTTGTGGATAAGTATAACCTACCAACCCAAGCCCTTAGGTCACCCATGTTAGTAACCTCGCCAGGAGCAGAGTATGTGGCTAGTCTATGGTGTGATCGGTTACCATTAAGGATTGGTAACTATGTTTTTCCCTCAGACCTAGTAGTATTGGAATCTCAAGGATTGGATATGATATTAGGCATGGATTGGTTATCAAAGTATGAAGGAAATATTGAGTGTGCTAGTAAGTCAATTTTGCTTACCAAACCAGAAGGGAGAAGGATCAAGTATGTATCCCGGCATGTGCCAAAGAGGACCCAAGTAAATTGCCTAACAGGAGTTGTGCAGGAGGAAGTACCAGTGGTAAGGGATTTCCCTGATGTATTTCCAGAAGAGTTGCCAGGCATGCCACCAGATAGAGATATTGAGTTTTTGATTGAGCTATTGCCAGGCACTGGGCCAATATCAAAGAGACCATATAGGATGCCAGCAAAGGATTTGGTGGAAATTAAGAAGCAGATTAAGGAGTTACTGGATAAGGGATATATTCGCCCAAGTTCTTCGCCTTGGGGATCACCAGTACTTCTAGTGGAGAAGAAGGATGGATCGTTAAGGATAGTTGTTGATTATCGAGGATTGAACGAAGTAACGATCAAGAACAAGTACCCACTACCAATGATCAACGATCTGTTTGATCGATTGCAAGGAGCTAAAGAATTTTCCAAGATCGATTTGCGATCAGGATACCACCAGTTGAAGATTCGAGAACAGGATATTCTGAAGACAGCTTTTACCACCAGGTATGGGCTGTATGAGTATACAGTTATGTCATTTGGTCTGACTAACACGCCTGCCTATTTTATGAACATGATGAACAAAGTTTTTATGGAGTTTTTGGATAAGTTCGTCGTAGTTTTCATTGATGATATCCTAGTATATTCGAAGAATGAAGAGGAGCATAAGGAGCATTTGCGTTTGGTACTTGGAAAGCTCAGACAACACCAATTATATGCCAAGTTCAGCAAATCTGAGTTTTGGTTGAAGGAAGTAGGATTCCTCGGGAACGTTATATCCGGAGAAGGTATAGCAGTAGATCCCGCTAAAGTTGAAACCGTGACCAAGTGGGAAGCCCCAACAACAGTTGGAGAGATCCGGAGTTTTCTTGGACTCGCAGGATACTACCGGAGGTTTATTGAGAATTTCTCAAAGATTGTGAAGCCTATGATGGAGTTGTTGAAGAAAGATACCAAGTTAATATGGACTGAGAAGTGTGAGGCTAGTTTTCTAGAATTGAAGAAACGCTTGGTTACATCACCAGTGTTGATTTTGCCAGACCAGACCAAAGATTTTGATGTGTATTGTGACGCTTCACGTCGAGGACTTGGAGCAGTGCTTATGTAGGAAGGGAGAGTTGTTTCATATGCCTCAAGACAACTGAAGCCCCATGAGTTGAATTATGCCACGCATGATTTGGAGTTAGCAGCCGTAGTGCATGCATTGAAGACATGGAGACATTTCCTCATTGGAAACCATTGTGAGGTGTACACGGATCATAAGAGTTTGAAGTACATTTTCACGCAGAAGGAGTTGAATTCTAGACAAAGGAGATGGTTGGAGCTTATCAAAGATTATGATATGAAATTGCACTATCACCCCGGAAAGGCTAATGTAGTAGCTGACGCGTTAAGCCATAAGAGCCATGTCAATACGATAATGATGGGAGGGATACCCAAGGAGTTAGCAGAAAATCTTCGTGAACTATGTGTGGAAATAGTTCCGAGAGGCTATGTAGCAGCACTAGAGATTCAGTCAACTTTGATGGATAGAATCAGAGAAGCTCAAAAAACTGACAAAGAGATTGCCGCTATAAAGGAGAAACTAAGCAAAGGAAAAGCTAAAGGATCTCGTGAGGATGAGCACGATACCATATGGTTTGAAGACCGTATTTACGTGCCCAATAACCCGGAGATCAGGAAGTTGATTTTGCAAGAGGCACACGATTCACCGTATTCAATTCACCCAGGAAATACCAAGATGTATTTGGATTTGAAGGATATTTTCTGGTGGACGGGAATGAAGAAGGATATTGTAGAGTATGTAGCAGTTTGTGATGTATGCCAGAGAGTAAAGGCAGAGCATCAGAAGCCAGCAGGATTGTTACAACCATTGCCGATACCCGAATGGAAGTGGGATAAGTTAGGCACGTATTTTATCACGGGATTGCCCAGGACTCGTTCAGGCTATGACTCAATTTGGGTTGTAGTTGATCGATTACGAAAGTAGCTCATTTCATCCCAGTACAGACCACTTACACCAGTGCTAAGTTGGCAAAGATATACATGACCAGAATAGTATGTCTGCATGGAGTTCCGAGGAGTATCGTATCAGATAGAGGAACCCAGTTTACCTTAAAATTTTGGAAGCAGTTGCACGAAACTTTGGGTACCAGGCTAGAATTCAGTACAACTTTTCATCCACAGACAGATGGACAGACCGAGAGAGTAAATCAGATTTTGGAGGATATGCTGAGAGCTTGTGCGCTAGATTATGGATCTAGTTGGGACGATAATTTGCCATATGCAGAGTTCTCTTACAACAACAGTTACCAAATCAGTTTGAAGATGACCCTTTTTGAAGCTTTGTACGGAAGGAGGTGTAGGACACCGCTGTCGTGGGACGAAGTCGGAGACCCCCAGTTGTTTGGACCTGACTTGATTAAAGAGTCTGAACAGAAGGTGAAATTGATTCGCGATAGGCTCAAGATAGCCCAGTCCAGACAGAAGAGTTATGCAGATTCTAAACGCAAGGAGACAGTTTACGAAGTCGGAGATAGAGCTTATCTTCGAGTATCTCCACTTCAGGGAACAAAGCGTTTTGGAGTTAAAGGGAAGTTAGCGCCACGATTTGTAGGACCATATCGAGTTTTGGAACGTATGGGAGAAGTGGCCTACAAGTTGCAATTACCTGAAGGATTGTCAGGACTACATGATGCGTTCCACGTTTCTCAGTTAAAGAAGTGTCACGCGGAGATGGCTGACGTACCGTTGAGAGATACAGTGCCTTTGGAAACTATTCAGTTGGATAACAACTTGACCTACAAGGAGAAACCAGTTAAGATCCTCGAGTTTGCCAGCCGAGTTACTCGCAGCAAGGTTATCAAGTTTTGCAAAGTTCAGTGGAGCCACCACACGGAGGATGAAGCCACCTGGGAGCCAGAGTAAGATTTGCTCAAAGACCACCCTCACCTATTTTCTAGCCAACCCAAATTTCGAGGGCGAGATTCATCTTAAGGGGGGTAGGTTTGTAACATCCCAAATTTTCAATTTGGAATGTTATACATTAGATCATCATTGCATATCATATTTTATTTTTGCATTTTGGTTGATCCTAGAAAATTCTACGCAACTCAAGGACCCGTGGAGAGAGTTGGGGATTTCGTTATTTTCATATTTGAGTTTTCTCAAATTTTGAGAATAGGATCATTTGATTTTATTTATTTTATCATCAATTATTTCTATTACAAAAATATGAGAGAGGGAATAAAATGACTTTCCCAAAATAGAGAAATATTGAGGATTTAATAATAAAATCAAACAAGATTTTATTTCGGAGTTTTTCTGTGTTTTATTTGAATTTAGGAATAATATGCGTTTTTCAAATTTGCATTTAGGCCCCAAATAAATGTTCACTTTGTCGGGCTTGATTTTAGAAGCCGGGGAAAATTTATTTCGGGATTTTTGGAGTCCGTTTAGTATTTCTTTTTATTTTTTTCCGAGCGGAAATAATTTAAAAAAAAACGAACCGACCTAACGGGCCGTGTCCGACTAGGACTCTGGCCCGACTAGGCTTTATAAGCCGAGGCCCACCCCCGGGGAACCCTAGCCGCCCCAGCCCCCAACCCTAGCCGCCGCCCGCGCCGCCGCCGCCGCCCGCCCGCCCGCCCGCGTCGCCGCCGCCACCCGCCCGCGCCGCCGCCTCCGCCGCGCCTCGTTTTTCGTGCCTTCGGTTTTTAAAAAAAACTGATCGGTTTCGTCGGTTTAATAGATTCGGTTTTTTAAATAGATCAGTTTTTCCGGTTTATTTATTTTAGCAAGCGTTCGTCGTTTTTCTTTTTTTCGGACTAAATCCGTGATTTTTCTGATCGCGATTCCTGATTCGATTTTTGTTTTAGTTTAACTTTTCGCTCGTTTATCGGAATCAGGCGATTCAAGCGCCTAGAGTTTCGTCTCGAAACCCTCTATCCGTTTAACCAACTTAAACAAGATTTTGCTACTGTAAAATTTGCCCTAGATCCAGATTACTAGAACGAAGTTGTTTTCTTCCGCTGTTTGACTTTCGTTGTTTCGTTCGATTTGATTCTTTTTGTCAACCAGAGTTCTTAAGTTGAACCTTCTGGTTCGATCTCTTATTTGAGTTTTACCTGTACATTAGTTGAGTATGTATTGTATGCTTGTTTGTTTGTCTGCGATAGAGTATCCGGAGTGCGCCGCCTGTTACTTTGAATCGCTAGGTTTCCCGGATCATCAGCAAGGCAAGTAACACTTTGATCATACCTTTTCTACTACCCAGTTTTATTGCATTAGATCAATCCTCACACATTGCATGATTAGGATCTAATTAAATTGTGGGATGGGAAGTAGATGAGGTAGTACCTATTACCTGTTTATTATCAAACATTTGGAAGTTACTTCTACTTTTGCTTATTATGCCATGCTATGCTAGTAGACGTGGATTGGGTGAGTGATATCCATGACAGATGTGAGATTGATAATTAATGGTTTATCTAAGCTGGCAACTTAAACACACATCTGGGTGGATTGAGGCACCTGGGTATTCCAGGACTTGCCTGTTTTCTTTTGAACCGCCACCCAGGCTCAAAGGGATCATGAGACTATTCATACTAGAAACTTCCATGTGCACCCACAAGCTATTATGGGTTCTAGCATAGTTGACTAAGTTGTGCGAACCCTTACAGTGGTAGACTAGCAGATGTAGGGGATGTAGGTGGTACGGTCTACCCGATCGTAAGGTGCTAGCGCTTCTGAAAGACTATGTCTCGGTCATCCGTCTTCTCAAACACCATGTAGTGCGAGAAAATAAATGGAGGCGATCGAGTCTTGTGGGGAAAAGTGCGCAAACCTCTGCAGAGTGTAACAAACTAATCATGGTTAGCCGTGTCCCCGGTTATGGACATCTTGAGTATCTAGTACTTGGATTATCATGTGAATCTCAACATGTTACTCTAAATTAATTTTGTTGGGTTATGTTTAATGATGATGCTTAATTGGGATTGAGAATGCTGTCAACCATTCTCAATGTTTAACAACCACCTTGATAGTAATTAAAATTTTATTTCTTTGAAGTAGGGAAAAATTGGCTTTACGCAAAACTGTAACCATAAAGCTTTCCACCAGCCAAATATGCATATAGTATAGCTGTTTCATTCCATTACTCTCTATGTGTTACCTTGCCAGCATATTCCATGTGCTGACCCGTTTTCGGGCTACAACGTTATTGTTGCAGAATTTTCAGACGATGATTAAGGAGTTTTTAGGTCGTGGTTCTATACTCAGTGATGCCGTTGGGGTTGATGGACTCACTTATCTTCCAAGCCTTCTGCTGTTAGATGGCCTTAAGCCATATTTATTGTAATAAGTTCTCTTTTGAGACATTCGGTGTAATAAGTGTGTGATTGCTACTCTGCTATAAATCCTCCGAGTACTGTGTGGTGTTAGCATTACTGATCCAGGGATGACACCGGAGCATAGAGATCAGACTGTTTGAGGTCTGGTCACTACACTAATACACCTCGAATAGTATCATACATATAGCATCGCTAATACAGCTAGAACCGTAGCGCCGGACCGGTATCGGTGCGGGCGGTTGACACCCAAACAGAAGGAACCATCACAGGATCATAGCTGCGGTGAGATCCCTGAAGAACCTGCTAGGTATTGTCGAACCTGCCCTCCAACGCAACCATGTAGCGACGGACGTGCTCGTCCTCCTCGCTGACACGTGACGTACCACCTCCGCGGTGTCCGAAAACTTCGGCACCGTCACTGGCCCACGCGACCGCCACCAAACAAGGTCCAGGTCAACGACAGGCTGGCTCCTCACCAAGCTACGCCCCCGGAAGATAGCACCTCCCAATACCAGCAGGACGGAGTCCAGTCTCGGACATGACCCCTCTGATCAAGCAGGCCTTCTCCGCCAAGTCGACGACAAGGATGCGGGATAGGCATCGTCAACGTCGATGCGAGAATAATTGCTTTAACTAAAAAAATAAACTACTTCTATTAATTTTCTTACTAAAAATAAACTACTTCTATTGTAAAATAAAGTAGTTTTAGTAAATCAACTAGTTCAACTACTAAGCACTTACTATAAATAAAATAAAGTAATACTTACTAAAAATAAACTACTTCTATAGTAAAATAAAGTAGTTTTATTAAATCAACTAGTTCAACTACTAAGCACTTACTATAAATAAAATAAAGTAGTACTTCCTAAAAATAAACTAGTTTAACTAGTTCTATTATTTTTCTAACTAATTCTATTAAACACTTACTAAAAAACATCTAATTCAACTAATCTAAAATGCACACTAACCTAACATCTAATTCACTAACCTAAATCAGAGAATGTTCAAAAAAAGTAGTATTGCTTAGTTTTTTTAAGAAATGTTCAAATAGAAAATTTAGTAAAAAAATACATATATGAAAAAATGAAAAAAAGAGCTGGAGCGGCGACGGCTCACAGTAGGGCCGGCCGGCGAGGGCGCAGACGAGGGCGGGCGATGACGACGGGGGCGTGCTGGGGCGGGCGGGCCGGGGGCAGGGGCACGGGCGACGGCGACGGCGCGGGCGACGGACGGCGGATGGCGACGATGCGAGCGGCAGACGGTGTCGGCGTGGGCTTCGGGGCGGGGGCGACGGCGATGGCGTCCGGCAGCCTGGCGGCGTCATCCTACGCGCGCGTCGTGTGGGGCAACGACTAGACGAAAACTGAAATTTTCTAAGTGGTTGATATATATACATGAAGCATTGGTTCTGGTTCGTGGCCCCAACCGGGACCAATGACCCCCTTTAGTCCCGGTTGGTGCCACCAACCGCGACCAAAGGTCTCTTTTCAGCAGCCCAAAAGGCGGGAAACAGAGACCTTTGGTCCCGGTTGGTGCCACGAACCGGGACCAATGCCGCCCTTTAGTCCCGGTTGGTGCCACAAACCGGGATCAAAGGAGGGCATTGGTCCCGATTCATGGCACTAACCGAGACCAATGGCATGTGCCTGCCAAAGCCGCGGTGCGGTGGGATGTTGTCCCACCTCGCTAGCTGAGGAGCTGTCGCACCTGTTTATAAGCGCCGCTCTGTCATCTCTCTCGAACTCCTCAAAATTGTTGGGCCTGCTGGGCCTTCTGCGGGTCTGAATCCTGGCCCAACTAGCTCCTAGTCGTATTCAGGCCGTGGTGGCCCAGTAGGTGGCATTTTTTATTTTTACCCAGTTTTTTCTTTTCTTTTTTACTGTTTCTATTTTTATTTATTATATTAAAATTTTCTTATTTTATTTTATTTGATTTTGTTTTGTTTCTACTTATTTATTTAAAGTTAATTTTGTTTCTACTTATTTATTTTATTTTGTTTCTACTTATTCATTTTATTTTATTTTTGCTTTGTTTATTTATTTTATGAAAATTCTTTTTGCTTATAATGTTTTGAACAGCAAATGCTTTGGTAATTTTAGTTGCATAAATTTTATATAATTTTAGTTTCAATAATACTTTTTTCTATTACAGTTTTATTAAAGTTTTCTAGTTCATTCTTTTTTCTATTAGAGTTTCATTAAAGTTTTCTAGTTTATTTGTTTAGTTTATTATTTTTTCTATTAGAGTTTCATAAAAGTTTTCCAAATCATTCTTTTTTATATTAGTTCATTATTTGAGCTAAATGACCCTAAAATTTAAAAGCACTTTATATGAACTCTGAAGAGGTTGAAAGTTGGCATGGTATCATCATTTCACCCATATAGCATGTGCTAAAAAGTTGAGAGGGTTACGGCAAAAACTGGATTAACTTCGTGTACAAACGGATAATTCCTTTTGAAGTATCAGGGTTTCAGATGAAAACTCATCTGTTACAAAGGGATTTTATTTTTTTGAACTTTTTTGAACTCCAGACTTTTTGTGTGTTCAAAATGTACCATTCAAAGGCACATGATGAATTTTCAATCCTTTCTGACTTCATTTGTTATTTTTCATGCATTTACTGATTTTTTTGAGCTATATGACCCTGAAATTCAAAAGCACTTCAAATGAACTCTGAAAACGTTGAAAGTTCGCATGGTATCATCATTTCACCCACATATTATGTGCTAAAAAGTTGGGAGGGTTACGACAAAAATTGGATGCACTTCGTGTACAAAATAGACAATCTATTTCGAAGTATCAGGGTTTCAGACGAAAACTCATCTGTTACGAAGATTTTCATTTTAGTTGCATAAATTTTATCTAATTTAAGTTGCATAAATTTTATTTTTTATTGATTCTTTTTAGTTGATTCCTTTTCCTATTAGAGTTTTATTAAAACTTTTTAGTTGATTATTTTTGCTATTGTAGAATATTATAGTTTTGTAAAAAACACCTTTGGTCCTGATTCCAGACACCAACCGGGACTAATGGTGGTGGCCCGGGAGCAAGGTCCATTGGTCCCGGTTTGTTTGTGAAACCGGGACCAATGGTCTCATACGAACCGGGACCAATGGCCCCCGAGGCTCGGCCCGCACCTTGGCCTCATGAATCGGGACCTATGCCCCATTGGTCCCGGTTCGTGTGTGAACCGAGATTAATGGGCTTGCCCTGTCTGGACCAAAGCCTTATTTTTTACTAGTGACATACGAAGGGAGAAATTGATTGCCTTTGATGTGTGGCATACACATACGAAGGGAGAAATTGCTCTGTATGATTATTCATGCGTTGCACGTGCATACTTACTAGTATCCACCCAAACTATTTCTTAATCTAACCAGGGGGTATTAAAAAGGACAAATATTGCAACTTGCAATGGTAGCTAGTTACTCCATCTAGTATTAATTTCTTGCAAGTTGTGAGATTTATCTACTGTGTATAGTACCAAAGACATGCAAGTGTATGCATGTGTGCATGTTATTGTCCTTCTCCCTTCTTCGGTTGGTGATGAGTCAACTTTGATTTTGTCCAGTGTCACTGCACTAGCTCATCCACGTGTACATACACACTATACATTATATATCTTCCAATTTATATCCTACTTGGCATTTGAAAAAGGACGGCAGCAACATATACTATCTCACTTGTTTATATAGAAAATGTTATTTCTCCAACGAGACAATGGCTTCTAGCTATATAATTAGTACTAGTGGCGTTCCTGTGATAATTTGTCCTGTGAAACGCTCTTGATATGATCAATTCGAACGATTTCACATGTCAACATCAGAGACAACGGTTTCCATAATGATGGTACCGGTCAGTGCATGATACTACAATTAAAGAAGAGGCTGGCTGCAGGTGAGATCGAACCTGTAGGTACTCTGTGTGGCAGTTGGTAGTTTTTTCTAGTACCAGAGAGACCAAAGGTAGGTAATCCATCTGATGAAGGGAGAAAGTTCCAAAAACCTTGATTTCAGTAGGGCCATAGGATGCCCAATTTATTTTTTGCGAATACACAAAGCTTGCGAATCATTGCATTGATAGAAGGAATCGAATGAGTACAGAAAGGGGTACATCACATGACACGGACGCAGACATGCGTGAACATGATGCCTAGAGCAGGTAGACAAGGGGTGCTCGGCCCGAACAAGGGATACAACACAGCTAGACCTACCAAGCCTGAACCAAGAGCGGCCAAGTCGAACCAGCGAGAATACCAACATCACGAAAACCAAAATTGGAGACACCGCGAGCGAGCAAGATAGCGCCTTCAAGAAGGAATACGACGCCAAGACGCCATCGCCATCCGGTCAGGAGGACCTAGGGTTTCCCCTGAGCTTGAGGAGGGGCTCAGCCAAGGGCCTTGACAATGCCTGCAAGAAGGTAACGACATCCCCAGACGCCACCGCTACCACCACCGGCAAGCAGGCCAGGGATTTCGCCCCGACCGGAGGTTGAGCAATCCCATAGCCGCTGTATTTGGAGTCGAAGATGAGGAAGCCAGCACTAGTCGAAGCCAGCATGTCGGAAGGTGATTGGCGGGGCTGCACCTGCCGCCGGAGGGTGGCGCTGCCTCCGAACCCACGAACATTGGATCTGACCAAAGGGGAGGCTTTGAGATGTACATGGCGGGGTAGGCGGCGGAGCAAACCACGGGGGGATGGCTATCAGCAATGCTGGCAAGTTAGGACTGGAGGGGCACATATCCGAGTTGCCGTGGCCATAGCCATCGCGACGTCGGTGAGCCAAGCGAGCTGGAAAGGATGCAACTGCTAGGTCACAGAGGGCAGAGCTGCCCGATAGAGGACACCAGCGGCCATGGGCACCGGAGAGATGTGGACTCGAGGTCGCCGGGGCCGGTGCAGCGCCAACAAGCACCCGCCTTGAGGAGCATCGTGACTACACAGGCACAGTATCCTCGTCGCCTCCGCACTTTAGCCATCTTCATGGCTCGGGAGGGGAGGAAGGGCCGCCGGGAATGGGAAGGTCGCCTGCATGGAGGAAGGCTATGACGTCCCTGCGACCGGCTCCAGGTCTCGCGCGCAGCCCATAGTCGACGGCAGCACCAGCATAGCTGGTCATGCCGCAAAGGTGGAAGATGGGCGGATTGCAAGGGAGGACGCAGAGGCCGTAGCCAAGTGCGCCGCGCCCGACGCCAGACCAGCAGGAGAGTGCAGCAGCTGGGAAGGAGGGTGCCCGCGATGCGCAACTAGATCGGGGACGCGGGACGGAGCACAGGGGATGAAATCGCCCCGCTGCCATCATCCCAAGGCATGGCGCAACTAGGCCAGCTGGCCGACGGCGGTGCAACAAAGGCGGGCGGAGGGGGAGCTTCCCGGCTGCGGCGGTGGCTAGTGGATCTCGGGGTTCGTGGCAGGGCGGGGATGCGCGAGGGCGGCAGATCTGCCCTGCTGCCACCACGTGCAGCGGGAGCAGGGTAGGAAGGGCCTTCCTGCCGGCGGCGGCTGGGGTTTCCCCCGTGTTGCCAGAGGAGGGTGGCGGGAGAGGGAGTAGGGATGAGCGGGCATGATTCCCAATTTACGTTGTACGTATGTGTGAGAGAGATTGAACTATAAGCAGGGACCAAACTGAGGTAGTTTCGTGGGCCACTTGACACATGCATGATCTGCTGCATTTTTTTAGAAATGGAGGAAGACCCCCCGCCTCTGCATCTGGACGATGCATGCAATCATTTTATTAATTGTTCACATAAAACCTTACAAAATAATACAACGGCAAGACTAAAGCCACCGTCTAGGTAACATTTGTCGCTACTCTATCCAATTGATGAAGCGATACTGATAGTCTGGGCCTAATACCAAACAGACCTCATAGTCAAACCTACCATCTAAGTCCTGAGGTCCCATGCAGGACGCCTGCCGGGTATGGTGTACCCACCGGTCCGACGCATTCCTCAACCAGGACGTCTGCCAGGTATGAGGCCGCCGCAGCCACCTGCCACCAATCCATCTTCAGAACTGTACTGTTGCATCTACTTTGCCCGGTCTAGCTGCCGTCGACGCCACCACGACACCAGACCGCGTCACCCTCCTGTGCTAATCCATCTCCATGCATCGGACGCCGAGTCACCATAGCACCATGCCGCCGAGATCCGCCTCCATCAATGAGTGAGATGAAGCACCGCTCCACCAAAGAATCCGTCCGCTAGTCCCTCGATCACGTGTGCACCTCCAAGAATGACGCCCCAAAGGGGGGAACGACACTAGAGCACCGACGTCATTCGATCATTCGATCTAGGGTTCCCCCGGAGGTAGCAAAGAGTGGTCTTGAACTTCTCCATGGCGGTGCCTTCAAGAAGGGGGCGATGCAGATAGCGCCGCCACCGCCGGCCTTGGTAATAGCCGAAAGCAAGTTTTCACCCAGATCTGTTCGAAGGAATCCAACTGCCGTGCACGGCCGCTGCCACCACTGGGCTAAGCACTCGCCGCCGCCGGCACCTCCACGATGCCCAGATGCCGCGAGACTCGCCGCCACCACGCCTGGGCCGCCGGCCGCCGCTGCCAACACCAACTCCACCATCCACCAGATCTGGGAAGGGATCCCAAATCCATCCCCCACAACCCACCACCACAGAGGGGAGATGGCGGCGCCAAGGAGGGGGAGAAGGAGCCGAGGCAGGGCCGGCCCGACGTCCGGCACCACCAGGCAGATGGGAACGCCACTCGGAGTCCCCAACTACGTGCGAAAGAGAGCCGCTCCGCCGCCGCCCTCGCCACGCGGCCTTTGGCCGGCGACGCTCCAGGCAGCGGCGAGGGAGGGGGTTTGGGCGAAGGGGACGACGGGGGCGGCGCTAGGGTTTCCTCCCGGGGGTGCCCGCGGGAGCGCCTCGGGGAGGAAACGTATCTGATGCACCAAGCAATTGGTGCTACCGGTGCACCGGACCCCGTAGCACATTTAAAAATGTTCAAAAAAATCTGGAAAAAATTTAATGTATCGATACAACATCAATGTATGTTGTCACAAAAATTCAAATCAAAATTCGAAACAATGCTCAAGATACAAAAATGACAAATTTGACGTCAATGTGCTAATAGGCCAAAACTGAAACCCAACTTGTGTTATGTACTATTCAGTGTTAAATTTGTTATTTTTGTATATCAAGAAGTGTTTCGAATATTGATATGAATTTTTGTGACAATGTACATTCATGTTGTGTCAATGTACTATTTTTTGGGTTTTTTTTTACATTTTGAATGTGCAACGGGCGACCTGTGCACCGATAGCATAAATTGCCCCGGTGTACGAGATAAATCTCCCGGGAGGGAGGGTTGGCTAAAACATCCGAGTCCAAAATCGCACCCATGATCTGCTGCAAATGATGCATACTGAAAATGTTATTAGTAAATGAATAAAAAGAAGAAAATATCAGCATAGTAAGGTTAGCGTCTGGTTCCGATTGAAATGTATGATTAATAATTCAGGTGTGCATTTACACAGAGGAATCTTCTAGTGGGCAATGATGATGCCCTTGATATCAGTGTACATGAGTTAAATACAAAAGTAATCATATGAGTAGACGATCATTAGCGCGCGGCGATTTGCCGCTCGATGATGGAGGCACGAGCGTAACCATCTGATTACTGAGGAGTCAGGTAGTCCATGTGGACTCGACATGCACATACTCCTTCCTTTCTAAAATAGATAACCTAACTTTATACTAATTTTATACTACAGTTAATACAAAGTTAAATCATCTATTTTGAAACGGAGAGAATACATGCGCAGTCGTAGAATAATGCGATGCGCAGGTTGCCAAGATTTTCCATCTTCATCCATGCATGACACGGACATGGAGGTCGACCGGTCGATGCAGAGGTGGTAGTAGATAGCGTCTATGTGCCTCCATGTGCACACGTGCCGGCGTTCGATCGGCCGGACGGACGGCGGACGGTCCGTCGCCGGTTGGCGCGCGCGGGACCGGCCGGACGGCCGGCCTAGCTCGATCGCAACAAAATGCATGCATGCATGTGTGCATTGCTCGACACACACATTGATGTCATGATGTGTCTTTATCCATCGCCTATCGGCCGTTGCTTGTACCGGCTTTCTAGATAGTCATAGTAGTATTTGTTACTTTATTAAATTTCGAAGAGAGTTTGATAGGCTGAATGCGAGATTGTTAGACTCCATTGAACTATAACATGTAAACCATTTTCATTGCAAAAATATATTTTTTTGAACCGGACTTAACTCCTTTCCATTGTAAATGAACGGAAATACATCAATTCCAGAAAAATTGCAAAAATAAATGATACGAGCAAGGCTATAGATCACTAAATATCCCAACCGAAAACCATGCATGTCGACCCAGTGGAAACCAGGATACCACGGCCCCGCTGCCTATGGCCAAGGAAGCGACACCTGGAGAAGGCCTGAGGAGGCGGCCTAGCCGTAGGTGCCACGAAGCAAGACGCCTCGCGAGGACTCTCTCCACGAGGCAAGACTCTACAGAAGAAAACATCAAGCTGCAGGCGGCCTCGTCACGCTTCCCTCACGAACCGGTGCTAAAGGGCAACCAAGTTGATTTTTTTATATTTTTTTGAAATAAAGCAAAAATAGCCCGCCTACTAGGCCGGCACGGCCTGCATACGACTAGAAACCCAACCTCTAGTTGGGCCAGGATGCATTGCCCGTACGGCCCAGTAGGCGCCACATGGCAGAAGACTTGCAATAGGCCCACAAAGACCTTCTTAGAGAGGAGCTCGACACGGTAGCCGCGACGGGGCTTATAAACCGGTGCGAGCTCCTCTCAACTAGCGAGGTGGGACTAAACATTGTGCACTACGGGTGGCAGCGCACCAGCTTTAGTACCGGTTGGTGGCTCCAACCGGTACTAAAGGGGGGTCTTTAGTACCGGTTGGAGCCACCAACCCGTACTAAAGGCCACCACCTTTAGTACCGGTTGGAGCCACCAACCCGTACTAAAGGCCACCACATCTTTAGTACCGGTTCGTGGCACGAACCGATACTAAAGGTTCGCCACGAACCGGTACTATGAGCGCCGCCCGCCTAGCCGTTGGAACCGACATTATTGGTCACATTAGTGCCGGCTCAAATACAAACCGGGACTAATGAGCTTCATTTGACCCTTTTTCTACTAGTGGTGGCCATGTGCCCATCATGTGGGTGACGTGCTTGCACCAGGTGACGACAGCAAAGACCATGCCAGCAGGCGCGACCAGGGCAGGATAGCGTATTTAGCAGGCGAAAACTATTTTTGTCAGGATAAGGGGGGGCGTCTGTCCTCCTTTGAAATGCAATTGTGTGGAAACCCTTCCCGCCAATTTTCAGGGGAAGAGGACCAAGGTATCTATAAGAGGGACAGTGCTGCCACCGTAGTGGGGGATCATGCAATCGACCCTTGAGACCAGTGGCGGAGTCAGGATTAGAGCAAGCCCCGGGCCAAAAAAAAAGTTTTCACCGCAAGGAAAAAACTTAACGTCCATAAAGGTTTTAGCTACCACCAAATTTACCCCACACAAAATAATATGTCTCAGTTGCATAATTTTTTTAAAATCTAAACCCAATGCTTAACGATACAACAAAATAGATAAAACATGACAAAAACTACAAAGAACAGTATGTGATAAAAAAGAGTACAATCAGTGGTTTGCTTCATCAACGCCTCACATAACCTCATCAACCGTGGAAGAAGAGGCAACACCTTCAAGACATGAAAAGCAAAATTTCATAAGAGAAAGCATAAACATCAAATGAAACAATTATTATTGATGGAAATCTAAAAACATACCACTTCGTTGGTAAAAGCCCTCTGTGTGACCTATATGATTGAGCTCGATTCCCTCCATCTGAAAGGATATTTTAGAAACCCCTGTTGCAGACATCGGTGAGAAAAAAACTCTTCTTCCTTTTCTACATTTATGAAATGAAATTGGCAACTATATCAGTTTGAGTTCAACAACACCCTACATACGTATATGACTATATAGATACATTGATACACACACACACATACATTATTTCAATTAAATTTCAGTTCACATTGACATTATAGAACATGATACATGACTACAAGTAGAAAGCAGGAGGAAAAACCAAGAAATCATCAAGAAAAACTGCCAAGATGCAGCAATCAAGCAGCCAGCAGAGAGGATGGCGCTCCACGCAGACGAACGACGAACAGGAGGGCGGTGGCCAGGAGCCCGGGAGCAGGAGAGTGGGAGGGGCGGAGGCGGCCGGTGGACGACGCCGCGGCGGCGGAGGGCGGCGCGGGCGCTGAAGTCTGAACTCTAGAGATTGATTGTGCGTGATGTGAGATAGGTTGTGGGCGGCCGCTAGTGTGGAACGTTTCCTGTGCTTACGCAGCTACGTACTTACATCTCCGGGTTAGATCGATCGTGGCCTCGTGCGTCCCTTTCAGCGTTTCAAGTGAGACAGCCCATCAGGTTTTGGGCCTTTTTCTTCTCCACGCCCCGGGCCTGCAGAAAAACATATATGTATAACAGGCTGTTCAAATTTCCACGCCCCGGGCCTGGGCCCTGGGTGCCCGGGGCCCAGCTCCGCCCCTGCTTGAGACCTACCTTGTAGCTCCAAGAGCATTGTCTCCACAAGCAATCTCACCAAGTAGAAGTAGAGTTTTATACCCCACTGTGGCCCAAATCTGGGTAGCTTGTTGTGTCCTTGCCGTGCCTTGCGTCCCTCCGTCGTGCCTCGCTCGCTGTAGCGACGACAAGCTTACTGTCTAGTTGCTAGGTAGTGAACCAGGGCCTCAAAATTCGAACCAATGTTTTGGAGGATTTCCCCTAGCATAAATCAATCACCGACAGTGCATTTCAAAACAAGTGCTGGCTAGTTGCTCGATCGGTTCAATCGATCGACGAAGCAAAGAGACAAGCCCCGCAAAAAAAAGATAGGCAAAGAGACAAGAACATACTTACGGTTGTATTGTAGTAGCCTGTGTTTCTTAATTTGGAGCGAGCCCAGATGATTAGTTTGGCGAGCTAATTAATATTTTATCTCCTAACCACTGATAAAACAGATTTGATATCACCAGCGGCTAGTGATTCCGACCAAAGCGAAGGGATCAAATTACCTAACTACCTGCTGTGGTACATACGTGTGCTCAAGGATGGGATAGTTACCAGGCGTCAAGCCTGGTAAGCTATCTCAAAAAACAACGCCTTGTAAGCTATCTCAAAAAAAAAGGATGGGATAGTTAATAATTACGACTAATAAATCACATAACAAAAATCTCTAATCTTAATTATATATCAGCAAATCGTCTGGGAGCGTCTTGACCGTCCGCCTAATCAAGCTAGCAACCGGTCTATGATCACTAACAACCAAGCTAAGGAGAGACAACGTAGTCCAAAATTTTCTATTAATAAGATTAAATACACCATATATACGTATAAAAAAGTCTAAGAATAATTGCCGGGCTTATAGCAGTCGCCAGGACATTAAAAACCATCAATTACGCTAGGACCCTGATTATTGCCATACGTTAGGTACCAGCACATGACAACTCCAAAAGTTTAGTGACGCGAGGATGGCAAGTTTAGTTGGCAAGTATGGCAACTTTCATGCTTCAGTTTAATTTTGACAGACACTTGCCATGTGTCACTGAAATTTGCAGTCTTTGTGTGACTGAAATTGCCATCGAAAAATGTCAGGGCCGAAGTGTCACATACCTGTCGTGTGGCACCTATCATCTGGGTTACGCTAAGAGAATATTCCACCTTAATAAGACAGACACAATGTCATATCCCGAGATATAATGTTAGTGGTACAATCATCTTACTAGCTACCAAATTAAAGTAACACACAATTCTCATACAAATATTCAATTAAATAAGCATACTCAACAAACTAAAATAATGCTTTTGACATAATATATTCCAAAAGTGAAAATGCCACACAAGGCTAGACAGTCACAGCTTCCGAGTCGTGTGTGACTCTCCAAACCCTCACATGAACTCCTAGCCGAGGTCGATCTAAGTGATACATGGCTCCTTAGACTCGACACTAAAGCGACTTGAGGCCATTGAAAGGCCCGAGAGTAGTAGTGCATTCCCTTGATATTATGCAAGAGGAGTGGATTAGTTACATGCCCATTATATAGGAGAGGTTCCTTGACAAAAGACTAGTTCTACCCATGGTGATGGTGGTGATGGGTAGGAGGGGAAGTATAGTAATCCTAGGTCCATGAGTCCATGATGACTACTCGAAGATGGGGGTGTCCGTTCTACATGGTGCACCACTCTCTTTCGTACATGCATGAATGGGCCTTTAAAGGTCATCTCCAACCCTGACCTGCAAATCGTATAGGTGGGGACCAGTCTACAGACAGTGATGCGGGAGCTGGTCATCCAAAGTTGTCCCCAAAACTTCAGCTTCTATTTTTAAGTCCGCAAGCTCAAAATAACCACATATCGGATCATACATGATTGAAAATGCTCAAATGTGACAGTACTTCTAATTTAAATATTACAATCCAACAAAGTTTTCAAATTAAAGTAGTCGAAATTGAAATCAACTATCACATATGTTCTAGTTGTTCCCTTTAACCACCCACAGATGCTCAATTAAATCTTCCTTGAGTTGCTCGATGCCGAATTTGTTGATGCATTTGAACAAACTCATCAAACATGGTCGGATTCTCATCTGAAAGCTCGATAGGATCATGCATGTTCTCAAATTCAAGAGCTGCAATAGCATCTTCACCCTCATCCTCCAAGATTGTATTGTGCATGATTACAAAATATTTCAGCACCTCCCGCAAAGTCTCTGGATCCCATTTTTAGCAGGTCCACGAACAACTGCAAAACGGGCCCTAGGCACTCAAATTGCCCTCTTCACATCATTTCTAGCTGCTTATTGTCTTTGGGCAAAGTGAGACGTTTTCTGATCAACTAGCTTAGATATGGTCTTGACAAAGGTGTTCATAGAGGACAGATACCATCAACCATATTGTAGCCCATGCTGTATTTATGCCCATTAACATTACAGTTGCGAGGATGAGTTTTCCCTTCAACCGGCTGATGTGTCTCCAAGGTATCTATTATTTTTGATTGTTCCATGCTATTATATTATCTGTTTTGGATGTTTTATATGTATTAATATGCTATTTTATATTATTTTCAGGACTAACCTATTAACCTAGAGCCTAGTGCCAGTTCCTGTTTTTGAGTTTCGCAGAAAAGGAATAACAAGCGGAATCAAACCTTCGTGATGATTTTTCTTGGACCAAAAACGAACCAGGAGACTTGGAGATGAAGTCGGAGGAGCCACGAGGCGGCCACAAGGACGGAGGGCACGCCCAGGGGGTAGGGCGTGCCCCCACCCTTGTGGGACCCTCATGTACCTCCTAATTTAATTCTTTTGCCTATATATTCCCAAGTATCCCCAAACCAACAGAGGCATCCACGAAAACACTTTTCCACTGCCGCAACCTTGTGTACCCATGAGATCCCATCTAGGGACCTTTTCCGGCACCCTACCGGAGGGGGATTCGATCACGGAGGGCTTCTACATCAACTCTATTGCCCTTCCGATGAAGCGTGAGTAGTTTACCTCAGACCTACAGGTTCATAGCTAGTAGCTAGATGGCTTCTTCTCTCTCTTTGATTCTCAATACCATGTTCTCCTTGATGATGTTCTTGGAGATCTATCCAATGTAATACTTTTTTGTGGTGTGTTTGCCGAGATCCGATGAATTGTGGATTTATGATCAGCTTATCTATGAATATTATTTTAATCTTCTCTGAATTTTTTATGCATGATTCGATATCTTTGTAATTCTCTTTGAACTATCGGTTTGGTTTGGCCAACTAGATTGGTTTTTCTTGCAATGGGAGAAGTGCTTAGCTTTGGGTTCAATCTTGCAGTGTCCTTTCCCAGTGACAGTAGGGGCAACAAGGCTCGTATTGTATTGTTGCCATTGAGGATAAAAAGATGGGGTTTTCATCTTATTGCTTGAGTTAATTCCTCTACATCATGTCATCTTACTTAATGTGTTACTCTGTTCTTCATGAACTGGTCGATGTATGGAGTAATAGTAGTAGATGCAGAATCATTTTGGTCTACTTGACATAGACGTGATGCATATATTCATGATCATTGCCTTAGATATCGTCATAACTTTGCTCTTTTCTATCAATTGCTCGGTAGTAATTTGTTCACCCACCGTATTATTTGATATCTTGAACGAAGCCTCTAGTGAAACCTATCGCCCCCGGATCTATTTTCCATCATATAAGTTTCTACTTTCCATCATACAAGTTTCCGATTTACTATTTTTGCAATATTTTATTTTCCGATCTATAAACCAAAAATAACAAAAATATTTACTTTACCGTTTATCTATCTATATCAGATCTCACCTTTGCAAGTAACCGTGAAGGAATTTACAACCCCATTATCGCGTTGGGTGCAAGTTGTTTGATTGTTTGTGTAGGTATTTGGTGATTTGTGTGTGGTCTCCTGCTGGATTGATACCTTGGTTCTCAAACTGAGGGAAATACTTATCTCTACTTTGCTGCATCACCCTTTCCTCTTCAAGGGAAAACCAACCCAAGCTCAAGAAGTAGCCCCGGCCTAGCAAACATTGGAGATTGCAGCAGCACATTGATGTCATTGTGAGACCCCGGGCATGCCAAAGAAAGCGTGCAAAATCTAGACATCATGTGCTGCAATTGCTTCAACAATGATGATGACCTTCTTACCACAACCCTGATATTGCTCTTTTAGAGCTTTTGGACAGTTATACCATCTCGAGTGCATGCAGTCAAGAGATCCGAGAAAACTTGGCCACCCACTTACTTCGAACATTGCCCTGTGCCTCTCAGTGTTTGCGATAGTTGGTTCTCTCAAGTATTGAGGCCTAAACACCTCGACCACGGCAGTAGAAAATCTGACCATGGCATCTCTGCATGTGCTCTCCGACATCTGGAGGTATTCGTCCCATGTATCTGCGACAGTGCCATATACAAGCACCTGCAATGCAGTTGTCACCTCTGGTAACCAAAGAATCCAATTCTTCCTACGACATCTTTCTTCAAGACATCAGCGGAAATTGTTAGTGAATAGGGCATCAGGGGGTGGGGTAAAATAGTCGTCCATCAGGGTCAAATGGCCCCGTTGACTATTCCGATTGAGTGCTAGATGACCCTTGTTCGATCCCTGGAAATTGAGAACATGCACTTCCACATGGTCCGTGTTTAGAAGGATCACCTGCATCATTGTTGTTTCACCTATGTAGTACTTCTTGTCGAATGACTCAAGTAGTGCCCGTATATGTACTCCATGTCCGAATTCATTTCTTCAAAGAAGGGACAAAAACTTTACCATGGCCATTTCACCAAATACTTGTTGAGCTTGGTGGACTAGTGTAGGAACCCCTTTATAGGATTTCATACTAGCAGCATTCAGACAAAAAGGCCCGTGACTGCTAACTTGGCGAACTATGATACGTCCATTTTGCATCATGTTTTCTCACTGTTATTTATAATGTTTTTATGCATAATAATGCTTTATGGAGTAATTCTAATGCCTTTTATCTCATAATATGCAAGGTTTACACAAAGAGGGAGAATGCTGGCTGGTGGAATTGTAGACCTGAAAAAGGTACGTCAGAGTTACCTACTCTACACAACTCCAAATGAGCCACCTGGTGACCACAATACACCAGGGCGCGCCAGACCCCCCAGGCTCGCCCTAGTGGGTTGTGGCCAGCCCGGCCCACCTCCGGTACCCATCTTCTAGTATATAGGCCATTTTGACCTAGAAAAATAAGGAGAGGACTTTTGGGACGCTGCGCCGCCGTCTCGAGGCGGAACTTGGGCAGGAGCACTTTTGCCCTCCGGCAGAGCGATTCCACCGGGGGAGCTTCCCTCCCGGAGAGGGAAATCGAAGCCATCGTCATCACCAACAACCCTCTCATCTTTGGGAGGCCAATCTCCATCAACATCTTCAACAACACCATCTCCTCTCAAACCCTAGTTCATCTCTTGTGTTCAATCTTTGTACCGGAACCTCAGATTGGTACATGTGGGTGACTAGTAGTGTTGATTACATCTTGTAGTTGATTACTGTATGGTTTATTTGGTGGAAGATTATATGTTCAGATCCATTATACTATTTAATACCCCTCTGATCTTGAGCAAGATTATCATTTATGAGTAGTTACTTTTGTTCTTGAGGTCATGCGAGAAATCTTGTTGCAAGTAATCATGTGAACTTGATATGTGTTCGATATTGTGATGATATGTAGGTTGTGATTCTCTTATTGGTGTCATGTGAACGTTGACTACATGTCACTTCATCATCTTTGGGCCTAAGGGAATGCATTATGGAGTAGTTATTAGATGATGGGTTGCTAGAGTGACAGAAGCTTAAACCCTAGTTTATGCGCTACTTCGTAAGCGATCGATTTGGATCCAAATGTTTAATGCTATGGTTAGATTTTATCTTAATACTTTATTCATAGTTGCGGATGCTTACGAGGGGGTTAATCATAAGTGGGAGGTTTTTTCAAGTAAGAACAACACCCAAGCACCGGTCCACCCACATATCAAATTATCAAAGTAGCGAACGCAAATCAAACCAACATGATGAAAGTGACTACATGAAATCCCCGTGTACCCTCAAGAACGTTTTTCTTATTATAAGATACCGTTTTGGCTTGTCATTTGCCACAAAAGGATTGGGTTACCTTGCTGCACTTTATTTACCGTTACCGTTACTTGTCCGTTACAAATTATCTTGCTACCAAACTACCTGTTACCGTTTATTTCAGTACTTGCAGAGAATACCTTGCTGAAAACCACTTGTCATTTCCTTTTGCTGCTCGTTGGGTTCGACACTCTTACTTATCAAAGGAACTACAATTGATCTCCTATACTTGTGGGTCATCAAATTACTAGCGATGTCCACCAAAAATGCGTGTACTACTATTATTACAACCCTAGCAGTGTTCAAGAGACTCCAGAGAAGTACACCAAGGGAGCTGTTTTACCACGAACAACCAGCAATGTTTGATTGCATGGCATGTCGTTAGAAGGGAGAGAACTAGCAGCGCTCCGCATAGTTAGAATGCCACGAAATCAACTTGCATCCACACATTGGCTGACCCACATTTGTGGGTTCAAACAACTTGCGGCGTTTCCCAAATTCGAATTTTGCTAGTTAATTTACATATAGTGGCGCATGTGTGACTTGCACACTGCTAACTTGTTCTCAGATTCCAAAAATATGTTTCATGTCGAACGGTTTGTAAGCAATATAAGTCATAGCTATTGTGTAACATGTTGAAGTTTTAACCACATATTATAGTGATCATAGGATAACATGATGCAAAGTTTAAATTTGTTAGACATCATTTACAAAATTTTAAAAATGTGATTAAATTCCTAAAAATGCCACATTACTGATAGAAGCATGCCACATCAAATTGGTGATGCAATTTTGGTTTGTGTACATTACAAGGAGACAAAACAATTAGGTAAAAATATAGCAACATTACCATGCCTCTCTCAATCCAGAAATTTCCTTCCCTTCGAAGCTACGAATCTCCCCTTGGACATCGGTAGGTTTGTAAGCAACTGTGACGCCCCCGATTCAATCGTACACTAATCATGCACGCAAATGTGTACGATCAAGATCAGGGACTCACGGGAAGATATCACAACACAACTCTACAAATAAAATAAGTCATACAAGCATCATAATACAAGCCAGGGGCCTCGAGGGCTCGAATACAAGTGCTCGATCATAGACGAGTCAGCGGAAGCAACAATATCTGAGTACAGACATAAGTTAAACAAGTTTGCCTTAAGAAGGCTAGCACAAACTGGGATACAGATCGAAAGAGGCGCATGCCTCATGCCTGGGATCCTCCTAACTACTCCTGGTCGTCGTCAGCGGGCTGCACGTAGTAGTAGGCACCTCCGGTGTAGTAGGGGGTCGTCGTCGATGGTGGCTTCTGGCTCCAAGGGAAAGGGGGGAAAGAGGGAGAAAAGCAACCGTGAGTACTCATCCAAAGTACTCGCAAGCAAGGAGCTACACTACATATGCATGGGTATATGTGTAAGGAGGCCATATCAGTGGACTGAACTGCAGAATGCCAGAATAAGAGGGGGATAGCTAATCCTGTCGAAGACTACGCTTCTGGCAGCCTCCGCCTTACAGCATGTAGAAGAGGGTAGATTGAAGTCCTCCAAGTAGCATCTCCAAGTAGCATCTCCAAATAGCATCTCCAAGTAGCATCTCCAGTAGCATCGCATAGCATAACCCTACCCGGCGATCCTCCCCTCGTCGCCCTGTGGAAAAGCGATCACCGGGTTGTCTGTGGAACTTGGAAGGGTGTGTTTTATTAAGTATCCGGTTCTAGTTGTCATAAGGTCAAGGTACAACTCCAAGTCGTCCTGTTACCGAAGATCACCGCTATTCGAATAGATTAACTTCCCTGCAGGGGTGCACCACATAACCCAACACGCTCGATCCCATTTGGCCGGACACACTTTCCTGGGTCATGCCCGGCCTCAGAAGATCAACACGTCGCAGCCCCACCTAGGCACAACAGAGAGGTCAGCACGCCGGTCTAAATCCTATGCGCGCAGGGGTCTGGGCCCATCGCCCATTGCACACCTGCATGTTGCGTACGCGGCCGGTGAGCAGACCTAGCAACCTCCATTACAAAGGAAGTTGCGTTAACGCAGTCCAACCCGGCGCGCGCCACTCAGTCGCTGACGTCAAGAAGGCTTCGGCTGATACCACGACGCCGGGATACCCATAACTACTCCCGCTTAGATGGTTAGTGCGTATAGGCTCGTAGCCGACTCAGATCAAATACCAAGATCTCGTTAAGCGTGTTAAGTATCCGTGAACGCCGAACAGGGCCAGGCCCACCTGTCTCCTAGGTGGTCTCAACCTGCCCTGCCACTCCGCCACAAAGTAATAGTCGGGGGCCGTCGGGAACCCAGGCCAACCTCTACCAGGATGGAGCCACCTGCCCCTTCAGCCCCCATCTCCGAACAGTATCACAGGTAATGTAACTGTGTAAAGCATATAGTATACGCCCGTGATCACCTCCCAAAGTGATTACAGCCCAGTAGTATAGCATGGCAGACGGACAAGAGTGTAGGGCCACTGATGGAACACTAGCATCCTATACTAAGCATTTAGGATTGCGGGTAAGGTATCAATGACTGTAGCAGCAATGACAGGCTATGCATCAGAATAGGATTAACGGAAAGCAGTAACATGCTACACTACTCTAATGCAAGCAGTATAGAGAAGAGTAGGCGATATCTTGTGATCAAAGGGGGGGCTTGCCTGGTTGCTCTGGCAAGAGAGAGGGGTCGTCAACTCCGTAGTCGAGCTGGGCAGCAGCAGCGTCGGTCTCGTAGTCTACCGGAGAGAAGAGGGGGAAGAAACAATGAATACCAAGTAAACAGATGCATATCGATGCATGACATGCCAAGAAGCGATGCTAGGCGTGCCCTAACGTGGTATGAGGTGGTACTGGTTAAGGGGGGAATCATCCGGGAAAGTATTCCCGGTGTTTCGTGTTTTCGGGCAGAGGAGCCGGAGGGGGAAAGTTGCGGGTTCGATAGGTTAGGGGGGTGTGGCGGACGAACGGACCGCGTATCCGAATTCGTCCCGTCGTTCTGAGCAACTTTCATGTTGAAAATATTTTAATCCGAGTTACGGATTAAAAGATATGATTTTTTAAAGATTTTATTAATTTCTGGAATTTAATCAATTAATTATTTAATTCGAAAAATGGAATTATGACGTCAGCATGATGCCATGCTGACGTCAGCAGTCAACAGGGTTGACTAGGTCAACCCGGACATGTGGGTCCCGTTCGTCATACTCTGTTAACTAATTATCTTAGTTAAGTTTAATTAACAGTAGTTAATTAGGTTAATTAGTCATTAGGTTTAATTAATCAGGATTAGTTAAATTAATTATTTACTTAATTAATTAATTAATTAATTAATTAATTTTATTCATTATTATTTTTATTAATTATATTTATCTAAATTCCTTTTCCCTTTTCTTTTATTTTAAAAACGTCCTGGGGGTGGGGCCCCCATGTCATA
>NC_041388.1:29453273-29460448 GCF_002162155.2 Triticum dicoccoides
AGGGAGTGAGGGGGTTGGGCCGGGCCAGGGGGTGGCCGGCTGGGCCAGGTGGGGGCTTGGCCCAGTTGGGCCAGTGGGGTTTTCTCCCCTCCCTTTATTTATTCTGTTTGTTTTTATTTTCTTTTCTTATTTTTCCTTTTCTGTTTTAATTCATTTAAAATATTCAGACACTTTATAAAAATGTGTGCACTCCACCATAATTACCGATGTAATATTTGACAACCACCGAACTTTTTAGTTTTAGTTTTTGAAAACTTTTATTGTTATCATTAATTTGAATTTTGAATTTTGGACCGGTTTTGAACTAACTCAAGATTAGCAACTATAATTGAGGTGACGTGGCATCACTAGCAGAGGATCACTGTAGCTTAATTTCCCGGGCGTCACAATTCTCCTCCACTACAAGAAATCTCGTCCCGAGATTTAAGAGGGGAGTAAGGGGGAAAGGTCTGGTTACGAAATCCTAACGAATCTTCTCAGTCTTGGTTGTTCTTCTTGAAGAGGTCGATCCATTACCTTGACATCATCATTTCTCTGCTACAGGTCATCATGGTGATGCCGCCCTTTTCTCGGGAACTCCAACGTACTTACGAATAGGTAAGGGGGTATTCCGGAAGAACGAACCTATGCAAGGTTGACTATCTGGTAGCTAACATAGGGGAAGGTGGCGGAAATTAACTCTCGAACTGGAACTCAAGAAAATATCGAGAGCAAGTAAGAAGGTACCATGAGAAGTTTCAAGCGGGTAGGCAATCATCCGATGCCTGAAACAAAGTGTAAAAGGGGTCCAGAGCAATGGTAATAAGTTTTGTGTCTGATACCAGAATAGATCAACAGGCAAGTGGCCCGTGAATTACATAGAAAGCCAAGCACGAGGAATAACTTTGACAACAGGTTGTACAGGAGAGTCAGGTTTCGTTCCTGGGACCTGTGGGTTATGGGCCCACCATGTGGGTTAAAAGTAGAAAGGGGGGCTGACATCTTGTACGATCACGATAGCAAGGCATGTCAGAGAGTAGCATGTCAGTTATGTCGGCAACAATGTCGGTACCAAGGGCGAGGGACGAAGAGAACCATTTTCCTGCTCGTTGAACGAGGCGGACCAGTAGGCAAAGTTCTCGTCCATCGGTGGTTACCGGAATGTCATCAACAAAAGTAACATGGTCTTACTGATAGAATTGTACAACAAGGTGTTTACATAAGCAGGAAAATATTACTTCTCAGATCATATAGATCACAAGAAAGGTTAAACCAACAATGGAAGGAAAATATGATCATCAGATTAAACAGAACAATGGAAAGGAAAATGTGTTTAAACACATATTTCAGGGGTATATCCTTCCCAATGACAAGCAGAGCATGATATCCATGACAGGATATAAAGTAGAAAACCATTTAGGTAAGGGGGAAGGAATCTCATGATATTACCCATACAACGGTGTTAGGATAAGTGATAAATAAAATTTAGCATCGTGCTTCAAATGTTCCTGTTGAAAATCGGAGTACCATTGACATGCTTCGAGATAGCATTGACATGGTCTTCAGGTGAAGATCAGACTTTGGAAACACGAAGGATCCATCAGGAATAACTTGTAGAATAAGTCTTACAATTTCCTCATGGACGAATGGATAACCTTGCTGAAAAGGAATCTATAATGATAGGTCCTCCAGCTGGGGGGGGGGGTGCTAGGCATGACATCATGTTATCGGGTCATCAAAGGATCAACTTCATGACTCTTGGAAAATTGTCCCAACCATCATATCTGACCGAGATTCAGATCCGATTGGTGTCAGGATACCTCAGACTTAGGATACCTGAGAAGAAAAGGTGCAACGCAAATTGACGAGATGACATTGTAAGATTCTCGGGGAAATGAACTACGAAGTGATTTCCGTTAACAAGAGTCCATCATTAACCCAAGGAGAGGACAAGGAGGTGTCTGGTGAACTCAACGGCAATTCACCGAGATTCCCAAAAGATGGATTTCCACCATTAAGTGAACAAGGAGATAACATTTGTCAGATCAAATGATATAAGGAAGTATGCTCGAGGAAAACATACACAATTAAACATTGGTTGAAAGGTGCGCCCGAAATATGGGTTGGGTTGCACGACCAATGTCAGAATGGTGATTCAATTAGCGAAGGACTTAGAATGAACTATTGCCCATTCACTTCAAAGCAATAGGGTTGTTAGAAGTTTTGAATTCACACGTCATAGCTCCATTGTCGGTATTCCGGTTGAAAACAATACGGGGACCAAGGAATGAACGAAGATGGCAAGAAGTATTATGTTATGAAGAATTATTAAGAGGTGGTGAAATTCTCACCACATTCTTGACAAAAAGAGATGGTAATACTACCGAGGTAAGGAAGATCGACTGCTGGGTAGCAGTGATCTCAAGGTTTACACCAAACACGAACAAGTTGTGTTGAACGGAAGGCAATAAAGTGGTCGATGAGAACAGGAATCATCGAGGGGAAAGGATGGTATTACCCATCATAAATTCAATTGAATTCCTGGAAGAGCTCATAAGGTTGATGATGATCACGACACAATTGTCGAGAGATTTCATGCAGATGTAGTCAATCAGCGACGACATCAAGTCAAAGGAATGATGAAGCAAGAGGTTATTGGAACCACCGTTACGACACAAACTCGAACTCAAGCTTGTTGTTTAAGGTGAAAGGGTATGACGAGGACAATCGACATAAGGTTAGTTCATCGTCGAAAATTGGTGCTCCGAAAATAAGGACCAGGTAGCCCCGTTAGAATTCGTCACGACAACGATATAGCCAAACAGGCTAGGAATGGCGTGATCGGGTAACAAACTCGTACTTATAGAAGCTTGCTGAAGAGTTGTTGAACCGTAGAGCGGACTCGGTTCAGTTATCGGTGTCTTTGAGTGTTCAATAACTCAGAGCCCGCGAAAAATTGGAATCGATGGGAAGGTAGCACTTGATGAAGAACTCATAAAAAGTTATGCAGTTCCATGATAATCTCGAGATACCAGGGGGGTAATACTCGACACAAGATCAAAGTAAAGGTTGGACTGGTGTATTGATCCATAGAAGACAATTGTTTTAACTTGTCCGAGAAATGAGATCAAAGAAGAACAATCATGGTCGGAACCACGGTTGCAAGGGATCAATTCACAGATACCATGGGTTAGTTATCAAGGAAATAGTTATTGTTACAAGAAGCTTTCATGATAGGATATATATCGCGTCCATGGGCATGAACACAAGTTCAAGGTCGACTCCCACTTCTCCAATGCATAACCTTTCATTCACTTCTCACGTTCGATGAAGTTGTAGTGTTGAAATTTTGTCTGGTGAAGCACCAGAAGGGTATGACTCGTGAAAACTTTCGGGTTCACACGGTTTAGAGAAGGCATATGTTCAACCCATAGGGGCTTCTTAGAAACATATACCACAAGTTTCAAGAGTAAATAACACAAACTCGATGGCAGAGCATGGTTGAGAAAAGCAGAGGATACAATTTACCAAAGGCATTATGTATCCGAGGAAAGGCTCACAAGGTTATTGAATATGAAGGGAGTTGTCAGATAAATCCAACAAAGGACTTGATGGTCCACAAGGGATCTGATACGAGTATCGGTACTCAACTAGAGGAAGAAGAATGCAAGGAGATCAGATTATAGAAACAACTGACTAACTCAATTGTCAAATGCAAAGGAATTATGATTTCCAAATCAAGGGATCAAAAGCAATGCTCTGATTAGGGATGGATAAGTTGAATAGCCTTAGGGTACAACCAACGACAATTGGATTGGTCGAGAACCAACTCCAGTTAAAAGAATGGAAGCTTAGCCGGAAAGGTAATTTATAAGGATCAATGATGATTGCGTGTATTCGCAAACATATTGAGTCAACAGACTCAAAATGATAATGACAATGAATGTCATTAAGACTACGAGACTTATGGGATTAACCATAATGCAAGCAAGCAAGAATTTCAAGAGCCAAAGGCTCCAGAGGGTTTTCGGAAGATCGAATATTATTTTGAAGACTTTTGTGAAACACAAGAACAACTGGGGATGAGCGGATACTCGGCAAGCGCGAGTAATTATCCGTAGGGGTATTCATGCAGCAAGGAACTGCAGGGCAGTAAGCGTAAAGAATTCTCGGAATATCGAAGAGTATTTCAGGACATCTTGTAATAACAAGAGCCACTGGGGATGACAATATGAACGATAGGTGTAAGTAGTTATCCAGAGGGATTTATCGATGGAAGTGAATTGCAAAAGCGATGGCACATAGTCTCGAGAGCACATCGTAGAGTATCTTCGGAATCTTCTGGTGCAGCAGGCGGTCATCGGTAACAAGTGGCTCTCCGGGAGAAAGTACTTGCGAGAACCTAAAGTTAGTTATGTTTTTAGCGAAATCATTTAACCCGAATAGAAGAGAGCTCAGAGTCCCAGAGTAAAGGTCGAGGAGTAAAAGATCCTACTACCACCCAATGGCGACGTGGGCCCGTAAGGCACACAGCCAAGTTAGTAAAAGTTTTGCAATGTCTAGACTCGACTTCGGCCAAGAAGTGTGAAAGGGGGATTCCTACAGGCAGTCGGCTCTGATACCAACTTGTGACGCCCCCGATTCAATCGTACACTAATCATGCACACAAATGTGTACGATTAAGATCAGGGACTCACGGGAAGATATCACAACACAACTCTACAAATAAAATAAGTCATACAAGCATCATAATACAAGCCAGGGGCCTCGAGGGCTCGAATACAAGTGCTCGATCATAGACGAGTCAGCGGAAGCAACAATATCTGAGTACAGACATAAGTTAAACAAGTTTGCCTTAAGAAGGCTAGCACAAACTGGGATACAGATCGAAAGAGGCGCAGGCCTCCTGCCTGGGATCCTCCTAACTACTCCTGGTCGTCGTCAGCGGGCTGCACGTAGTAGTAGGCACCTCCGGTGTAGTAGGGGGTCGTCGTCGATGGTGGCGCCTGGCTCCAGGGATCCAGCATCTGGTTGCGACAACCAGGTAGAAGGGAAAGGGGGAAAAGAGGGAGAAAAGCAACCGTGAGTACTCATCCAAAGTACTCGCAAGCAAGGAGCTACACTACATATGCATGGGTATATGTGTAAGGAGGCCATATCAGTGGACTGAACTGCAGAATGCCAGAATAAGAGGGGGATAGCTAAGCCTGTCGAAGACTACGCTTCTGGCAGCCTCCGCCTTACAGCATGTAGAAGAGGGTAGATTGAAGTCCTCCAAGTAGCATCTCCAAGTAGCATCTCCAAATAGCATCTCCAAGTAGCATCTCCAGTAGCATCGCATAGCATAACCCTACCCGGCGATCCTCCCCTCGTCGCCCTGTGGAAAAGCGATCACCGGGTTGTCTGTGGAACTTGGAAGGGTGTGTTTTATTAAGTATCCGGTTCTAGTTGTCATAAGGTCAAGGTACAACTCCAAGTCGTCCTGTTACCGAAGATCACGGCTATTCGAATAGATTAACTTCCCTGTAGGGGTGCACCACATAACCCAACACGCTCGATCCCATTTGGCCGGACACACTTTCCTGGGTCATGCCCGGCCTCGGAAGATCAACACGTCGCAGCCCCACCTAGGCATAACAGAGAGGTCAGCACGCCGGTCTAAATCCTATGCGCGCACGGGTCTGGGCCCATCGCCCATTGCACACCTGCACGTTGCGTACGCGGCCGGTGAGCAGACCTAGCAACCTCCATTACAAAGGAAGTTGCGTTAACGCAGTCCAACCCGGCGCGCGCCACTCAGTCGCTGACGTCAAGAAGGCTTCGGCTGATACCACGACGCCGGGATACCCATAACTACTCCCGCGTAGATGGTTAGTGCGTATAGGCTCGTAGCCGACTCAGATCAAATACCAAGATCTCGTTAAGCGTGTTAAGTATCCGCGAACGCCGAATAGGGCCAGGCCCACCTGTCTCCTAGGTGGTCTCAACCTGCCCTGCCGCTCCGCCAAAAAGTAATAGTCGGGGGCCATCGGGAACCCAGGCCCACCTCTACCGGGATGGAGCCACCTGCCCCTTCAGCCCCCATCTCCGAACAGTATCACAGGTAATGTAACTGTGTAAAGCATATAGTATATGCCCGTGATCACCTCCCAAAGTGATCACAGCCCAGTAGTATAGCATGGCAGACGGACAAGAGTGTAGGGCCACTGATGGAACACTAGCATCCTATACTAAGCATTTAGGATTGCGAGTAAGGTATCAATGACTGTAGCAGCAATGACAGGCTATGCATCAGAATAGGATTAACGGAAAGCAGTAACATGCTACACTACTCTAATGCAAGCAGTATAGAGAAGAGTAGGCGATATCTGGTGATCAAAGGGGGGGCTTGCCTGGTTGCTCTGGCAAGAGAGAGGGGTCGTCAACTCCGTAGTCGAGCTGGGAAGCAGCAGCGTCGGTCTCGTAGTCTACCGGAGAGAAGAGGGGGAAGAAACAATGAATACCAAGTAAACAGATGCATATCGATGCATGACATGCCAAGAAGCGATGCTAGGCGTGCCCTAACGTGGTATGAGGTGGTACTGGTTAAGGTGGGAATCATCCGGGAAAGTATTCCCGGTGTTTCGTGTTTTCGGGCAAAGGAGCCGGAGGGGGAAAGTTGCGGGTTCGATAGGTTAGGGGGGTGTGGCGGACGAACGGACTGCGTATCCGAATTCGTCCCGTCGTTCTGAGCAACTTTCATGTTGAAAATATTTTAATCCGAGTTACGGATTAAAAGATATGATTTTTTAAAGATTTTATTAATTTCTGGAATTTAATCAATTAATTATTTAATTCGAAAAATGGAATTATGACGTCAGCATGATGCCATGCTGACGTCAGCAGTCAACAGGGTTGACTAGGTCAACCCGGACATGTGGGTCCCGTTCGTCATACTCTGTTAACTAATTATCTTAGTTAAGTTTAATTAACAGTAGTTAATTAGGTTAATTAGTCATTAGGTTTAATTAATCAGGATTAATTAAATTAATTATTTGCTTAATTAATTAATTAATTAATTAATTAATGAATTTTATTCATTATTATTTTTATTAATTATATTTATCTAAATTCCTTTTCCCTTTTCTTTTATTTTAAAAACGTCCTGGGGGTGGGGCCCCCATGTCATAGGCAGGGGGTGGACCGGTCAGCCCAGT
>NC_041388.1:29461222-29496372 GCF_002162155.2 Triticum dicoccoides
GGGGGGGGATAAGGGAGTGAGGGGGTTGGGCCGGGCCAGGGGGTGGCCGGCTGGGCCAGGTGGGGGCTTGGCCCAGTTGGGCCAGTGGGGTTTTCTCCCCTCCCTTTATTTATTCGGTTTGTTTTTATTTTCTTTTCTTATTTTTCCTTTTCTGTTTTAATTCATTTTAAAATATTCAGACACTTTATAAAAATGTGTGCACTCCACCATAATTACCGATGTAATATTTGACAACCACCGAACTTTCTAGTTTTAATTTTTGAAAACTTTTATTGTTATCATTAATTTGAATTTTGAATTTTGGACCGGTTTTGAACTAACTCAAGATTAGCAACTATAATTGAGGTGACGTGGCATCACTAGCAGAGGATCACTGTAGCTTAATTTCCCGGGCGTCACAGCAACATAACTCATAAATATTATAACACATTGAATTTTTAATCACTTATTCTAGTGATCACATGATGGCACCATGCAAACTTTAATTTTTTAATAACATTTACTATTTTGTAATAATGTGCTTAAATTCCTAAAATGCACATTACTGTTAGGTGCGTGTGACGTTAAGAGCTCTCATTGCTAGTGGGAACAATAGCAGCGTACTTTATAGCCTGAATGTTGCTAAAAGAATGATTATATCAAATTATTCTAAAATAGCAAAATAACCTCATATAAATGAGTGGGACGTTTCTGCTCCCGGGCTCAGCTGCACCCGCGCTGACGAAACAAATCAAAACAAATACTAGAAAAATTCAAAAAATTTCCAATTTTTTGGGTGGTAGATAATTTGATGTGTGAGGTTCGCTGCAAATTTCAGCTTATTTGGACATTTGAGCAGCTCTCTGCAAAAAAGACAAAATCTGGGTACGTAAAAAAGTTTACTATTCATGCACTGTTTTGACCCAATTTATCTTTATTGCCGAGAGTTGCTCAGATATCCAAATGAGTTAAAATTTATAGCGGACCACGCATCAAATTATCTACCATGCAAAAAAATTGGATTTTTTGAATTTTTCTAGTATTTGTTTTGAATTTTTTTCTGACCGGGAGCAGATGAGCCTGGGCACCAATTTGGATTCGCATATAAATCACTAAATTGGAGATGTAACTTTGATTTGTGTACATTACATGTAGAGAAACATTTTTGGACACAAAAATAGCAACACTACCTTGCCTCTCTCACACCGTACACTTCCCCCCTCGAAGCTACAAATCTCTCCCCTGGATATCGATAGGTTTGTAAGCAATATATGTCATAACTTTTTTGTAAAAAGTGGAATTTTTAACCACTTAATTTAGTGATCACATGATGACACCATGCAAAGTTTATTTTTTGTAGACAACATTTACAACTTTTTAAAATTATGCTTGAATTCCTAAAATGGTAAACTATGATTAGCAGTATTTCATACTTTGATGCACGCTGTTAGTGCTGAAACCAGCAGCATCTGGCCAAGCCTAAACGCTGCTAAAGGAATGATTATGTGTGTTGGTGCAATAGATTTCCCCTTTTTGTTTTGGAGATTGTAGTCAGATACAAGCATGGACTGATTTGTTTGATAGTGCACACAAAGAGAAAGAGTCCATGCAAGTTTGAGGAGAATGTTGTATTCGGTGTCAAGTTTGAACAACTTTACCGAAGATTATCTTGCATAGAAGGATGAGCTACATTTCGTGAAGAAATAAAAGCGAGAATATTGGATCGAAGGAATTGACCCCTTAAAATTATTGCTGACATGAAGCAATATTCATTCGAAATGTTCTAGGAACAATGACTGCAGCCGAAAGTTGAAAGGCGAAGTGAAGATGTAGCGTTCGTTTCGTTGTTCTTCTTTCTCTTATTTGAGTCATAGGTCGATCTCTAAACTATTAAGAGGGTATATGTTCTCGACGCTTAGGTCCGCTATGATGCTTAGCCGAAACATATGAAAGACTAAGAGAAATCTCTTTGTGTTCCCAATGATTACCTGTCAGCAGAAGACATTGTTCTTTGGTGGTGTATGAGATATCTTTCAGACTGGGCAGTTAGCATTTCTTGCTCCGCAAGGAATGTTACATTGGGAATGTGTCGTTTGGTCATTGGCTGATCTACGTGTCCAATTTGGTCATTTCCCATCAGGGAAGCTTGCGGCTATAAGTAGCCACCGACACCAACATTAATTGTCCATTGGCTGCTCCGCTTAAGATCTCTGAGAAGATTTCTCGAGATATTTGATTTTGAGATCCATCGAGAGAAAACCAAGAGACGAAATTAGATAGTGATTGGGCATCACTGTAGTTCTGAGTTAGAATTCTTGTACCTATTACTCGTGAGAGTTGCGCACTCTCTAGACAGATAGGTGTCGGCTTGAGTGATTATAACGAATATAACTATGCCATCCACATACCGCCAGACCCCTCTAACATAATGAACCTGTACATTTTGCATCAGGATCATCTGGCCAAATAATACCTGGAGTTGGGAAAACATTGCCAAATGTTTTCCCACTTCTTTTAAAATGTTTAGGGATGCATTAGTGCATATCATCATCAAAGTTGGCCATGACATGCATTGTGTTGCATTTGATTGCTTTATTATTTATCAGTTTTCCCCATTTCCTCTATTCTTTCGTTAGACCCCAAGAGTGCGGCTACCTCCAAGTATGACTTCGTTGACGACGACCTTTCCTTCTCGGCAGAGCTTCCAAGCAAGGAAAAACCCCTAGATCATCGTTTTGATATCGCCTATTCTTACTACCTACTTCTTTCATTGGAGAGATGATCAAGTTGTTGCTTTATTGGTAGATCATATTCTATTGCATAGCCTGTTTTTGATAAACCGTTGTTGATACTTACCTGTTATACTATATGCTTAGTATAAGTATGCTAGTATTCCATCAGTGGCCCTACATCCTTGTCTGTGTGCCGTGCTATATCGTATCTCTGAAGGTGTTTGTTGGGTTGGCATGGATGGAGATTGGGATTTGTCACTCTCTGTATGACGGAGAGATATCTCTGGGCCCTCTCGGTAATAAAACACCGTAAAGATCTTGCAAGCGATATGGCTAATGAGTTAGTCATGGGATCTTGTATTACGTAACAATTAAAGAGACTTTCCGGTAACGAGATTGAACTAAGTATGGAGATACCGACAATCAAATATCTGGCAAGTAACATATCGCTGGAAAAAGGGAATTGCATACGGGGTTAACCGAATCCTTGACATCGTGGTTCAACTGATAAAAGATCTTTGTGTAATATGTAGGAGCAAATATGAGCATCCAGTCCCCGCTATTGGTTATTGATCGGAGACATGTCTCGGTCATGTTTACATGATTCTCGAACCCGTAGGTACTGCACGCTTAACGTTTGATGATGCTAGAGTAGTATTGGGATATGTGCATTTATAACCGAATGTTCTTCGGAGTCCCGAATGAGATCCCGGACGTCACGAGGAGCTCCGGAGGTAAAGTTTTATATACGGGGAATCCCGTTTTGGTCGCCGAAAAAGTTTTGGGCATTATCGGCTGTGTACCGGGAGTGCCAAAGGGGCCCGGGGACCCATCTGTCCTGTGGGCCCACATGGACTATAGGGGGTGTGCCTTGGCCTATATGGGTCAGGGACACCAGCCCCAATAGGCCCATGCGCCAAGAGAGGAAGATTCCTAAGGGGGGAAGGCATCCCCTGGGTGCCTTGGAGAGGGAGGAAACCTCCCTAGGCTCATGCCCCCTCCTTGAAGGAGGGGCTAGGGATGCGCCCCAGCCCTCCCCTTGCCTCCAATTAATTATGATTGGTATAAATTGATTTACTAGTGTACAAAGTTTTTATATACTTAGGCCCCGTTTGATACAAAGTATTTTCTATGAATTGTAAGAATACTACAGTTTTTACCAGATCCTCATGTAGCGAAGGTGTGTGGGGATTTGTTTTTTTTGCTATGTATGATGGACTTGCCAGGTTGAGATGGACTAATCATGTCCTTGATGCACATAATGGCATGTGTGGTAGTCGACGACCAACTCCTTTTTATCAGTGTATCATCCAGCTTGTGTATGGTGTGTTCATATTGTCTATTCAGCTAGTGCATGGTCGTACTAGTTTGTGCATGGCCGTTCAGGAGCTTGCAACTTATAGCTAGCTAGGAATGAGCGTGTTTGTAACCGCAGCTCATACAAGCTTTTGCCAAATAGGTCCACAGTATTCTCAATACTTCAAAATTCATTGTAATGTCAAAACTGTGGTATTTTGTATCTACTTGTTAAATTACTATGCTTTTCCAATTCTTTAATTTTTCAATACTTCGCTATCAAACACAAACTTAGTTTCAATTGTATTTTATGTAGAATGGAGCAGCCGCCACCATGTCCAGTTTGCAAGTCAAGGTGTGCAACTGACCTTGCAAGTGGCACGCTGTTTGGCATCTACTTCCAGATGTGATTTGTTCATGCAGCGGTAACGCATTACATGAACCTTCTATAACAGTTTGTTCTTTTGTTTTTCTTACTGTTTTCCGTAATGCAATGTGTTTGTTTTTTTGTTTTTTTACACAGATCACTGGTGGAAAAAGGGCCTTTGGTCGCGGTTCGCAACTGCCATTAGTCGCGGTTGCGCAACCGCGACCGAACGGGCGCGACTAAAGGCCCCACCCTTTAGTCGCGGTTGCTTAAGAACCGCGACTAAAGGCCCGTCCACGTGGGCGCCAGGCGGCCGTCGGGGCGGAGGACCTTTAGTCGCGGTTCTTCTGGCCAACTGCGACTAAAGGCCGCCGCAGGTTTAGGGTTTTAGCCCCCCCCTAAACCTGTTTTCTGTTTAATTTGTATTGTTTTATTTCTTTTGTGCTTTATTTTAATTTTGAAGGAGTTTCACATATTCTACGGTACTACATACATGCATATGAATGTACAATTTCAAACAAATTTGAAATTAGAACCAAAAAGAATTCAAGAGGAATATACAATATATATTCAATATCATCGGATGACCATATACAATTTTGAACAAGTTTCCATACATAATTTAATGCATATAAAGTTCTACGTCCTCGTAATGGTGTTCTCCTTTAGGATGGAGGACTTCCCTCGTGAACCATCCAGCTAGTTCCTCTTGAAGTGGTCGGAAGCGAGCTTCTGGACTAAGCATCATCCGGAGGTTATTCCTCTGAGCATTGGTATCACTCGGAACCCGCTCAGAGGTGTATCTCCGGATCATCTCACAGACATAGTATGCACATAGATTGGTCCCTGCTGGCTGAATATCCTCACCATTCTTAGCCTTTGCCCTTTTGAATTCTAGCTCTTTTTTGAATTCACCGACCTTTGTATCTACGAACCGTCTCCAAACCCTACGAGGCAAAGAAAATTAAATGAACAAGAGAGTTATTAGTTACTTGATATTAGGAAATGAACGAAATAGGCCGATCGATATAGAGCGCAAATGAATGAAAATAATTACTTCTGCAGCATTCTTCTCATGTCGACCCAAAGCTTTGGATCCTTATTCAGAGAGTCGTGGACGAGACATTCTGAGGTGTCAACTTTAATTACTAGCAGAATCCAGTGGAACCTGCGGACACGATACATGCACAGTGCGTCATGCATAACTCATCGATTAGCCGGCCACATACCATGCATGGAGTAAACAAAAGAGAATGTGCTCAAGACAGAAACACTCACCCAAAATGGTAAGGAAATAGAATATCACTTTTGAGTTCCTGCTTTGTAAGAAACTGCCACAGGTCTGCCTCCATGTCGGCGGGGTGATGCTCCAACACATATCCATTAACGATGTGTGGGTCAATGAACCCAACATCATGGATGTTCCTTACTCTGCATTCCTTAATCTTCATTCTGCATGTATAATAGCGGACACAACAATATAGTTAGGACATATATATAGTGCAGGCAATATGAACGAGATGGGGTAGAAATAAATCACTTACAGAACGTAGCAACTGATGATAGATTTGTCGAGCTTGCGCAGATTGAAAAGCTGGAACAATTCACTCAGATGAATTTGTACATAGTAATGTTTGAAGTGATGCTCATATCTAACTTCCGCATAAATATATTCTTTGGCGTTTTTATTTTTTATGTAACCCTTGTACCATTTCAGCAGACCTTTCATTTGTGGAGGTAGATCCTCTTCCTGCGCAGGCTCGACGAGAGGCCCATTCTTCACATATGTAATTACTACCTCCTTCACTGGCGCCTCATCAAGGCCTAACAGTTCACGAAGAGTAATACCTAAGTTGGCCGCTTGTTCTCTGGCACTCGTTACAGTCAATCCATGTGCTGCCGCAGCTGCTATGATATCGGGGTCATCCGGACCGGCGGCTTTCACTATAAGCGGGGCAATCGATTGTTTACTTTGTTCCCCGAGCTGGGCAACTCGTTTCCCGCTTTTTTTACTTTCTAATTCCGTTTTCTCGGCCTCCTCCAAGGATTTGTTCTCCTGGTTCTACGCCCGCTCTTTCTTCTCCTTCAACATGAGTGCCTGCCTACGAAGTTCACGTGCATAGTCGTCAGGCAGATTCTTCGCGGCTTGGGACGGTGTGCTCAAAAATGACTTAGCCCACTTCTTTTGCTCATCAGAAAATATTGTCTTGGGCTCGGGCTCTCTTTTCTTCTTGCAGTCCGCCTTCCATTTCTCATGATCAGCAGCCGCGGCCGCGGCAGTTTCCTCGGCACTACGTTCCCAAGGCCTTGTGGGGAGAGGCTTCAATGATGGCTCCGGTACCTTTGTGGTCTTAGGTACATAAGGGTCCGGGTTAATAATCCAGGACTGCTTCTGCTTCTTTGCCGGAGGTGGACTGGGGGGCGGCGTCTGATCACCCGCCGGACGAGGACTGGGGGGCGGCGTCTGATCACCCGCCGGACGTTGTGGACTGGGGGGCGTCGGCTGACGTGACAGAGGTGTAGGTGAACCGCCACCACCGTAGGGGGGTGGACTTGTTGTCCTTGGCGCCTCGCCTGGAAACTTGATAAACTTCTTTTGCCATAGAATGAAATGGCGCTTGACATCTCCAAGTCTTTTCTCCCCTTCAGGTGTAGCAATGTCAATCTCCAGGTCCTCAAACCCTTGGACTATGTCCTCTACCGTGACACGAGCATAGCCATCTTGAATGGGGTTGTTGTGGTGGAGTGCTCCAGGTAAACATGGTAAAGCACTGCCGATGGATACCTTCATGGACATGTTCCCGATAGGATAATACAGATGACATTCTTTCATCTCCTTTATATCGTCCACGGGGTAGCGAGGAGGCTCCGGTGCAGTAATTTCGACCACCAGAGGCTCCGGTGCAGTAATTTCGACCACCAGAGGCTCCGGTGCAGTAATTTCGATCGTCAGTGCATCTGCACCAGCCGGTGGGGCCTCCGTGGAAGCCACACTGCTTCTCCGCTGCTGGCTTCTGAGATCCGCTGGATGATCTTCATGCTGCGCCCGAGCTGCATCTCGTTCGGCTACTAGTACACTCACGGTTTTCTTCATCACATCCATTTCCGATGCCAACCGCGCCACAACATCTGCTTCCCGATCCATCTTTCTCTTCCGGCTTCTGTAACCGTACGGGTCATCGTTCTGGGGGAACCCTATTTTCCACGGAATGTGCCCCATGCCTCGTACACGTCCTCCGTGTTCAGGATTCCCGAGGGCTTTTGTCAGCGCGTCGTTCTCTCTGTTGAACTTGATCTTCCCCTCTTGAGCATCCCTCATTGCGTCAATAAGGGCTTGGGTGGGTTTAATTATTTTGCCCCGGTAAACACACTCCCCTGTCTCCGGGTTCAGCGTTCCCCCATGCCCGTACCACCAGCTTTTGGCCCTTGGGTCCCATCCCTCCGTACCTGGACGGATTCCTCGCGCCCTCAGCTCGTTCTCCATCTTCTCCCACCTAGGCTCCCAAAGGCGATACCCTCCTTTGGACGAGAATCCAGACGGGACCTTCATACTGCTCAGGCATTCAAAAAAGATGACCTTCTCTTCTTTGGTCAGAGCGTAGCTGGCACGACCTTGAAACCATTCCGGATGCCGGTCATCAGGGTCTTTCAAACGTTGCTGGTCCTGCCGTGCTTCCTTTGTATCATTTGTCTTCCCATACACGCCCAAGAAGCTTAGGAGGTTCACACAAATATTCTTCGTAACGTGCATCACGTCGATTGGAGAGCGGACTTCTAGGACTTTCCAATATTCTAGCTCCCAGAATATAGATTTCTTCTTCCACATGGCTGCGTGCCCGTCAGCTCCCTTCGGAACTGATTGTCCGCCAGGACCCTTTCCAAAGATGACTTTCAAATCCTTGACCATATCAAATACCTCAGCACCAGTGCGTTCCGCAGGCTTCGGCCGGTGATCTGCCTTGCCGTTGTAATGCTTGCCTTTCTTTCTTACTGGATGAATTTTCGGAAGAAATCGACGATGCCCAAGGTACACGTTCTTCTTACAATTTGGCAAATGTACACTTTCAGTCTCATGTAAGCAGTGCGTGCATGCATTGTATCCCTTATTTGACAGTCCCGAAAGGTTACTAAGAGCAAGCCAATCGTTGATGGTTACGAAAAGCAACGCTCGTAGGTTAAATTCCTCTTTTTTGTGCTCATCCCACACACGGACACCATGTCTGCCCCACAGCTGTAAAAGTTCATCAACTAATGGCCTTAGGTACACATCGATGTCGTTGCCGGGTTGCTTCGGACCTTGGATGAGCACTGGCATCATAATGAACTTCCGCTTCATGCACAACCAAGGAGGAAGGTTGTAGATGCATAGAGTCACGATCCAGGTGCTATGGCTGGAGCTCTGCTCGCCAAAAGGATTCATGCCATCTGTACTTAGACCAAATCTTATGTTCCTTGCGTCAGCTGCAAAATCTTTGAACTCTCTGTCGATCTTTCTCCATTGCGTTCCATCTGCGGTGTGTCTCAACTCCCCGTCCGACTTACGGTCCTCTTTGTGCCATCGCAACAACTTGGCATGCTCTTTGTTCCTGAACAGACGTTTCAACCGTGGTATTATAGGAGCATACCACATCACCTTGGTGGGAACCCTCTTCCTGGGTTTCCCGCCCTCAACATCGTCACCAGGGTCATCGCCTCTGATCTTATAACGCAATGCAGTGCATACCGGGCATTCATTCAAATTCTCGTATTCACCGCGGTAGAGGATGCAGTCGTTGATGCATGCATGTATCTTCAGAACCTCTAAACCTAGAGGGCAGACAACCTTCTTTGCTTCGTACGTACTGGCGGGCAACTCATTATTCTTTGGAAACATATTCTTCAACATTTTCAGCAAGTTTTCAAATGCCGAGTCAGCTACACCTGCCTGTGCCTTCCATTTCAGCAAATCCAGTGTGCAGCCCAGCTTTTTCAGACCATCATCGCATCCAGGGTACAACGACTTTCTGTGATCCTCTAACATGCGATCCAAATTCTCCCTCTCCTTTTCAGTTTCGCAGCGTCTCCGTGCATCAGGAATGGTCCGACCAAGATCATCAACGGTCTCATCACGTGCCTCTTCTTCACCTTCCCCTTCACCTTCCCCTTCACCTTCCCCTTCACCTTCAGCATCCTCCATGAAAGTATCACCGAAATGAGCAAGATAGCTTTCATCGATGAAATCATCCCCTTCTTCATCTTCTTCCATTATAACCCCTCTTTCTCCATGCTTGGTCCAACAATTATAGCTTGGCATGAAACCGTGCCGAAGCAGGTGCAGGTGAACTTCTCTTGAGGAAGAGTAACCCTTCTGATTCTTACAGTTAACACATGGACAGATAACAAAACCCTTCTGCTTGTTTGCATTAGCCACTACGAGGAAATCTTTCAAACCCGTAGTGAACTCGCGGGAGAGTCGGTTACCGTACATCCATTGCCGATTCATCTGCATTATTATAATATAAAATATATAATTAACCATCATGCATTTGTTAAAGTAACTAGCTATAAACAATAGAAATTAAACAATGAACAACACACATGCATATTTTATCAATGACACACATGCATGAAAGATTCAAGTTGCTAACCGCGATCGAGGAGGAACCTCAAGTGTGGCTCCAACACTTCATATCATGTTTGTTTCATGTTGTTGGGCATTTCATCAAACACCTTGTGTGCATAAGAGGAACCAAAAGCAAACCTACACCCCCTTGTGAAGAGAAGTGGCACCAAATGGCTAAGTGAGTGCGCTGAACTGGTATATATAGGGGAGGAGCTTTAGTCGCGGTTGGCCAGGCCAACCGCGACTAAAGGCCTTTGGGCACCTTTAGTCGCGGTTGGCCTGGCCAACCGCGACTAAAGCCCCTCACGTGCACCAGCTGGCCACCGAGCGCCCTGGCCCAAGCCTTTGGTCGCGGTTCGTCTGCCGAACCGCGACTAAAGACTTCATTAGTCGCGGTTCCTACAGTTTCGCGACTAATGGGGCTGGACGGAAGCCTCTTTTTCTACCAGTGGATCGTCCCTTACAATGTGAGATTGGAGTTCAATGAGCTCATTACCTAAGACACCGTGATCTTCGACGCTCCAGGGGCCCCCTACACTATAGAGGTCCACAAGGGACGAAAATATCCCGGATTGGAGGAGATGAATGGAGTTGTTTCATCGCCCACATGCATCTCACTGGGGGTGAACTTATCAGCTTCTCCTTTAGAAGACAAACTCCAAGGATGGCTGCTATCTACATCAATTGGGAGGACGAAGATGATGACCACTTGATGAAGCCCTCTATGCCAAAAGAATCAAGTTAAGCAAGGACGAATCAGGCAACCTCTGGTACATACTTCCTCCATGTGATGACTACGTCGGGACGCCATTCGTGGCCCTCCTGACAAGGACAAATGTTGACCGCCATGTCATGGTATGTTACTTGTTAGTGTAGAAATTTGATATGCTTAGTGTTGAAATTTGATGGTATATATGCTTAGTTGTGACATGCTTGAAGTAATGTGATATAAATGCCTAGTTGTGACATGCTTGTAGTAATGTGATTTGCTTAGTGTACTAATGTGTTGTGATATATATATGCTTAGTGTAGAATTTGAGGATATGATTAGTGTGTAGTAATGTGATATGCTTAGTGTAGAATGTGATGAATCCTCTTAGCTAGTGTGTAGTAATGTGATATGCTTACTAATGTGTTGTGATATATATATGCTTAGTGTATAATTTGAGGATATGCTTAGTGTGTAGTAATGTGATATATATGCTTAGTGTAGAACTTGATGAATACTATTAGCTAGTATCTAGTAATGTGATGATATGCTTACTAATGTGTTGTGAACACAGTGCGGCCGTTCGTGTAGAATTTGAGGGTATGCTTAGTGTAGAATTTGAGGATATGCTTAGTGTGTAGTAATGTGATATATATGCTTAGTGTAGAACATGATGAATATGCTCTTATCTAGTGTGTAGTACTGTGACATGCTCATTTACCCTATTTTTCCAGAAATTACCTAAGAGGCTAAGTGAGAGTTGTGGCATCGAGTCGGATGAAGCAGACATTGCTGGACTACGCCTTACCACAAGGGGCTCCATTATGAATTGTGCTTACGCACTGGACACGGACGATCGCACTGTGTTCAGCGCCGTGGGATGGAACAACTTCCTCGCTGGAAAGAATCTCCGGGTTGGACAGGCCATCTTAGTCACCATCAAGAACACCCGATGCCATGGCGTGAGGATGATGGTGGTCATCGACCTCATTTAGAATTATGTGTGTGGTGGGGCAGTACATTAATGAACTGCTTAATTATGTATTAGCTCTATGTACTAGTAATGTTTTAGCTCGTAATGTTTCTATTAACTGGTTATGTGTGTGAGATCTAGCTAGCAACCACTTAAATATCAACTCCTAATGTTCTATTATCTGGTTCTGTTCTACTGTGTAAGTATATACTTAGCGTTAATGTGAAATGCTAAATGTTACATGGTGTTGAAAAACCTTTTTTGTGCATGAAACGTTCGTGGCATGCAAATTACATTGTGCGCCGCTAGGTGAGTGAATATAGTGGTGGCGTTGCAAACATCGCACGCCAACATGTATAATACTGCTGGTGTAGGCTCCAGCGTCATCACTATTTTTTAACAATGGCGCCATATTGGTGGCATGGGGCTCCTACACCAGCAAGGCTGTTTTTGGTATGCCATAGCTAGGATTTTCTGCACTGGTGCACACATAATCGAGACTCTTTCAGATTATACACCTACACCGCTAGACAGAGAACCAGCTACACCCCATCTAACCCCAACCCCAACAGATAGTAGCCCACTTCTAGTTGACACAACGCCATGCCCACGATAGAGTACCCCAACACGTCCAGTTAGTAAGGCAACTATAGTGCCCAAAGCACGAAGGCCGCCACATCGAACCCAAACTCCATGTTTAAAGCAGAAGAGCATCTGTTCTCATGCCAGAATTCATAGCTATGGTGCATACTCCTTTGCTCTTGCATCACTGTATTTACTCATACCAACTAATTTTGAATTTAAAGAATCCAATTGAAAGTCCAATGGCGCAATAAGTATGTTTTAAACCTATTTCTTTAACTGGATTGCTGTTCTAACTTCTTTCTCTATGTTGATATCAGTTCTAGTTGTATGAACAATTATGTTCTCATGTCATGCACATTACAAGTGTTGTTAGTCCCGTGTAGTTTCCCACACACTACTAGGGAAAACCCTAGTACTAGCGCGGGTTTTAGGGCTATTAGCAGCGCGGGCAGCCGTGCTACCAATAAGGCGCCACAGCTAACTGTTAGTAGTAGCGCGGTCTGTACACGCGCTACTACTCTGGACTATATCAGCAGCGCGTTTTCGGAACGCGCTACTATTAATTAGCTGTAGCGATTTCCTTGCCCCGCGCTACTGCTACATCTTTCATCATTTCCCCCCGGCTTCCTACCCCGTTTCAGCTTCAATAAACAGCAATTTCCAGATACTAGGTACTACTAGATATCAATTTCATAAAGCATTATAGGTACTAGGTAGTACTCCCTCGGTTCCAAATTACTTGTCGAGTAATTTGAATTGACGAGTAATTTGGAACCGAGGGAGTACTAGATAATAATTTCATATATACTCAACATGCATCCTCAAGCAGTACAAGGTGATATCGATGACGATCATCATATGTAGTTCTAGATAATATTGACGACGATCATCATATGTAGTTCTACATGATATCAACGACGATCATCATATGTAGTTCTAGATGATATAGCCACACACACACATGTAGTTCTAGATGATATCGACGACGATCATCATCCTCAAGCCTGGAAGGTGGGTGTTCCTGATAGTAATTAGGATGGCCTGTCCAACACGAAGATTCTTGCCAACGAGGAATCTCTTCCACCCAACCGAGTTTAAGTGAGTGCGACCATCTGTGTCCATGTGGTAAGTACAGGTGGTGACGGAGCCCCTTGCGGTAAGGCATAGTCCATCTGAGCCTTCTTCATCAGGCTCGATACCACAACTCACAGATAGGTTCTTTGGCAATTTCAGAATAAGAAAAATATATCAATTAATAAATAGCCTCGCACATACTCTTGCAAATATATTTCTATTAAGTCTAGATTTCTACACTATCAAAAGACACAGTACTACACATTTGTACTAACTAATCATGAATTCTACTAATAAGTATATATGGATTATCTACACTATTAATAGTTCATTGGATTCTACACTAATAAGAGCATGTGATCAAACTCTACACTAAAGCATATCATCGACTAGATTCCACAAAGCATATCATTGGACCCTGCACTAAGCATATCATCGGATTCACTAAGCATATCATCGAATAATTTGCATTTGTAAGTATAACAATAAAGCATATATATATATATATATATATATATATATATATATATATATATATATATATATATATATATCATCATCAAATTACTACAGGCAGTACGTATAACATACCGTTTCATGCCGATCAACCATGGTACTTGTCAGGCGGGTCACGAATGGCACCCCGACAAAGTCATCACGTGGCGGAATTATGTCTCATAGGTTGCACACCTCCTCCTCGCTCAGCCTCATTCTTTGAGCTATGATGGCTTCATGAAGTGGGTTCTCATCATCTTCATCGAGTGGGTCCTCATTATCTTCATCATCTTCGTCATCTTCGTCATCTTCCACTAGGTTGAGATAAATGACAGCCAGCTTGGGTCTTTCTTCTCTAAAGGAGAAGCTGATCAACTCACCACCAGTAAGACGCACGTGGGCAAGGAAACGGGCCCATCCATCTCCTCCAATCTGCGACATATTGCATCCTTTTTCGACCTCCATATTGTATGGCCCCCCAGGAGCCTCAAATGACACAGTGTCTCCTGTCATCTTGTTGAATTTCAATCTCACATTGCATGGGACGATCTGTGTAACAAAAGCAAAATGACACAATGCAGTAATGCCAACACTAAAAATAAAATAGTTGTTACATTTCATCTAATTTCTTACCGCTGCATGACGAAAACTCGGCTGGAAGTAGATGCCGAACAGCTTGTCAGTTGCAAGGTTGCTGGTGCACCTTGACTTGCACAGTCGACATAGTGGTGGTGGTGGTGGTGGCGCCATTTTCCTAAAGCAATATGAGCAAAGGTTTAACGATTCACTTCACAGGAAAGAAAAACAGTAGCATGTGATATTTTTGGTTCTTCCGCAAGAAGCAATTTTATGGACAAAGCATTTCGGTGGCACCTATTGCCGAAAAAACTTTTCACAAATATCTACCAAATAAGGGTACCAACTACCAAGACATTTCATCTCATCTGGCCCCTATTGCCTAAGATAATTGATTAAAAAAACAAGTGGAAAATTTAACTAAATTGGCACCTACATTTTGCCAAAAAATAACTTATTACAAAAAAACAAAAGCATCTACCTATCCATGTATAGAAAAAATAACAATAAAATGGTGCATACTAAATCAACTAAATCAACTAGCCTACTAAATCCACTAGCATACTAAATCAACTAAATCAAAATGTTCTAAATCAACTAAATCAACTAGCCTACTAAATCAACTAAATCAACTAGCCTACTAAATCTACTAAATCAGGATGTTCAAAATCAAGTAAATCAACTACATACTAAATCAACTAAATTAAAATGTTCTAAATCAACTAGCCTACTAAATAAAAATGTAGCAGGGAGGAGGGGTTGTGGATGGAGGAGGGAGGAGGGAGAAGGAGGGGCGACTCGAGGAGGGAGAAGAGAGTAGGACGGAGGAGGAAGACGGAGTGAGGAAGGGCCAGCCGGCAGCGAGTGGAGGGAGGACGGAGAAGGAAGGCGGAGCGAGGAGGGGCCGGCCAGCGGCGACTAGAGGGAGGACGGAGGAGGAGGCTGGTACCGAGTCCAGCGAGGAGAAGGAGGTGGCGGCGGCGCAGATCGGAGGAGGGGCGACGGGGGAGGACCGGCGTGGGCGGTTGAGGGGGAGATCAAGTGAGTGTGAGTGGATCGGATAGGTCGAAGAGTGGGGGAGATGGAATGGCTTAGCAGTAGCGCGCTATAGCAAAAGGCGCTACTGCTAAACGACCTAGTAGTAGCGCCTTTCACAAAGAGCGCGCTACTACTATGTGTCAGCATGTAAAAATAGACATAAAAAATACATTGATCATCAATGATCTTTTTGTGTACAATCTGATTTGTCAATATGAGTCACACCAGTTTAGAAACTGGTGAAGACTCATATTGCGGCCACAAATTTTACACATAGAGTTCAATGAAGACCAAGTGGTTGTGAAAGTTTGAGAAGTAACATATTTAAGGTGGTACAAACTCTCTTCCGAGGTGGGACTAATTTTTTTTAGTAAACTTAGCAGTAGCGGTTATTGTGTAAATGCGCTACTACTATGGTCCCTAGCAGTAGCGCTCTTCATACAAGCGCACTGCTGCTAGAACTAGCTTCGCGGCGGCGGCGTGGCAATTATAGCAGTAGCGCGTCTTAGAGTGGGCGCGCTACTGATACATTCATTTCAGCAGCAAGGTTTGTGCGCGGGCGCTACTGCTAGTTAGCAGCAGCGCCTTATTTTAATGCGCGCTGCTGGTAAGATTCTGTATACATGTTTTTCCCTAGTAGTGACACTTATATTCTGTTTATGATGCTATGTCTTAAAAACATATGATTTGAACTGTGTCTCTATCTTGATTTGGCAATATAAACTAGAATGGTATAGACAGTACAGTGACCATAGTATATAGATATATGTTTGTTTCATGTTGTTATCCTGTCCACCTTACTACAGAACCAGTTTACCAAAATGAGTTTCATATACTACATGCTAAATCTGTGACGTGTCTGCTTGTTTCTTGATACGGTCATGGTTCGAGCTAAAGATGTCAAAGAAGCGAACGCCAATTTAATTTCCAAGTCAGGTTATTTTGTTGCAAAACGTGTCATGGGCGTGATGCAGATGAAGGCGGGCATCAGTAACATTATTGCCGAGAAGACTGGTGTTCATTTGCCTAATTTGCGACGATGTAGAGATGGAAAAATGCGCATGGTATGTGGACCTGGTTTTGTGAGCGTGGCAAATCAAGGAGATAACTTGAAACATAATCATATATACCCAAGTGTGATGCGTGTACATGAATTATGTGACCGTAGAGCTGGAGGTGAACTACATAAAATCTCACCAGAAATATCTGCCACTTATCATGGAAATAACCGAACAATCTGGCAGAATCCAGCGCCCATCAAGGTGGTTCCTACTTTCCGTACACCTCCAGAATATATCAAAATCGGCAGCTTCCATTTAAAACTGCATGCGTACAAGAGAAGATCTGTCAAGGGATAAATTCTTTTTTTTTATATTTAATAGATTATCTTTATCTTTTTAGGTAGTTGAACGTGAGCTTTTAAATTACTTTCCTAGTTCTTTGTACTAATCGTACTAGTAGTACGTACATAGGAGTCCAGGTCGTTTGACCATTGGGTCATGTACGTGCACGTGAGGATCGGCCATATAAAAGGCCTTGCGTCCATGTAACTATAGGGCAGTTTTTGTTTATCGGTGAGTTATGAAAAAAGTCAGAAAACGTCCATGTTTCGGACGACCCAATTGTGAGTATTTTCTGTGATTTGTTCCATCGAGAAAATCCACTAGCGACGGAGGGTTGATCATCATATCGGCGCCTACGTGCTGATCCGAGGGGATCGTTATTTTTGTTCGTGTATTTTCGTACACGGGTGAATCTTATTATTGGAGGTTGAGGGACCAGGTGGAAGAACAGTTGAACAAGCATCGCCGTGAAAGATCGGGCCATCTACACGCGCGAATTAGCATCTCGCTAGTCCGTGCTTCATCAAGTGGTATTCAGAGCAAAGGTTAGTCACGGCGATTCAGTTTGTAATATCATCTGCGGAGTCGAGCATCAACATGTTGAGCAGGAACATATTGATGGAGGAGGAAGGCATTGGCGAGGTCACTCTTTTTCACACTCGTTGCGTCGTGAACGAACGACGTGTCAATCTGATAATCGATGAGAGTACCGCAGTCAATATGGTGAGCATCGAGGTGGTGGAAAAATTGGGGCTGAAGATGGCGCCTCTTGAAAGACCGTACATGCTGAAGTGGTTCAAAGGTGAAATCAAAATTACGCATCAGATTTTGCTAATTTTTGATCTGGGAAAATATTGTTGTGCGGAATTTTTTCATGTTTGTCCTGTGTCCATGGTGTCGTGCCATCTACTACTTGGGCACCCATGGTGCAAGCGTGTTGGGGCTGTTCGGGATGTCAAGAAAAATAGTTATTCTTTATCACGGAAGGGCAAACAATTTTGTTTTATTCCCATGCCAACAGATGTGTTCGCTGCTGATTGGAAAGATCGTTTGCGAGAAAGAAGAGAAGAGGTAGAAGAAATAAAAGAAGTTGATGCACCGATGAAGGGGCTAAATCTTTTGGTGGAGAAGGTGAAAGATGATTGTGATGCAAAGGGACAGCGGTGGAGTGTTTTTAAAACACAGTGCAAGATCAAGGACCGTGCATGCAAGATGATAATTGACGGTGGCAGTTTTACCAACGCCATTAGCAAAGATCTTGTGCAAGAATTGGGTTTGTCTATGTGGCGGCATCCTCAGCCGCACCATGTGAAGTGGCTATACAACTCTGGAAAACTAAAGATTACACATAAAGTACGTGTGACATTTGTTGTTGGAAATTACATTGACAAGGTGGATTGTGACGTTGTGCCTATGGATGCGTGTCATTTGCTATTAGGAAGACCTTGGCAATTCGATCATGATGCAGTACATGCTGGAAGATCGAACACATACACATTTATGCATAATGGGAGGAAATACGTGCTAAAGCCGATGCCGAATAGTGCAATCGCCAGAGATAAGCCAGTTTTGGAAAGAACGCTTGGACAGAAATTGGATTCGAAACCGAGGACGGTTTCTCTTCAAGGGAGAGAGGATGATACGGTCATGGTTCGAGCTAAAGATGTCAAAGAAGCGAACGCCAATTTAATTTCCAAGTCAGGTTATTTTGTTGCAAAACGTGTCATGGGCGTGATGCAGATGAAGGCGGGCATCAGTAACATTATTGCCGAGAAGACTGGTGTTCATTTGCCTAATTTGCGACGATGTAGAGATGGAAAAATGCGCATGGTATGTGGACCTGGTTTTGTGAGCGTGGCAAATCAAGGAGATAACTTGAAACATAATCATATATACCCAAGTGTGATGCGTGTACATGAATTATGTGACCGTAGAGCTGGAGGTGAACTACATAAAATCTCACCAGAAATATCTGCCACTTATCATGGAAATAACCGAACAATCTGGCAGAATCCAGCGCCCATCAAGGTGGTTCCTACTTTCCGTACACCTCCAGAATATATCAAAATCGGCAGCTTCCATTTAAAACTGCATGCGTACAAGAGAAGATCTGTCAAGGGATAAATTCTTTTTTTTATATTTAATAGATTATCTTTATCTTTTTAGGTAGTTGAACGTGAGCTTTTAAATTACTTTCCTAGTTCTTTGTACTAATCGTACTAGTAGTACGTACATAGGAGTCCAGGTCGTTTGACCATTAGGTCATGTACGTGCACGTGAGGATCGGCCATATAAAAGGCCTTGCGTCCATGTAACTAGGGCAGTTTTTGTTTATCGGTGAGTTATGAAAAAAGTCAGAAAACGTCCATGTTTCGGACGACCCAATTGTGAGTATTTTCTGTGATTTGTTCCATCGAGAAAATCCACTAGCGACGGAGTGTTGATCATCATATCGGCGCCTACGTGCTGATCCGAGGGGATCGTTATTTTTGTTCGTGTATTTTCGTACACGGGTGAATCTTATTATTGGAGGTTGAGGGACCAGGTGGAAGAACAGTTGAACAAGCATCGCCGTGAAAGATCGGGCCATCTACACGCGCGAATTAGCATCTCGCTAGTCCGTGCTTCATCATTTCTCTTATAGAATGCGGACAGAATATTGGAGAAGAGCACCTCATTATGCAATGATAGAGAAAGTGATGTAAATAAGGTTCAATATAGTGAGACAACCATGTTGGTCTCCAAGAAAGGTGATAAAAACTATCTTGTAGATAGTAAGACAACCCAAAGTCATGCCTTGATGTAGTGTTCGAGTTACTGGCCACTACCGCTGGCACAAGATCTTCGAACTCGCTGCCTGAATCACTTCGGCTTGTTTAGTCTCGGCTACAAGCTAAAAAGAATCAGTCAGCTATGCTGCGGCAAGAAGTCGAAGAACCGAGGAAGTCCTTGAAGAATTCAGATGCATACTTTCTGGGGCAACAACAAGCGTTGGAGAATTTTAGCGCCAAACAAGAGAAATCTAATAAGATTGCTAAGCTTCTTGCCAGCATGGTGGGTGCCCATGATATCGTTTCCTGAACTCTTCGGAAGTGGTTTCAGTTTTAGACTTGTTTTGCTGCCGTATTTATTTGATAGTGCCCAATTTAGATGCCCAGTGTATGTAATATGTTGCTTTGTTCACTATATTTGCTCTGGTGGTAAACTTTGATACCTAATGGATGTAATATTTGTAATAGCCGTAATAGCCTAGCATAAATTGCTTGCTTATTTATTTCCTTATTGTCATGTTTATTTTTTTCTTGTAGTCACTACAATTCTTTCTCCACGGCAACCTTTTTATTTAGAACTAGGCTACAATAATCATGGGAAATATACGGACCGTTGTAACCACCGTACTGTTGCCCGTTGTAGTGACCGTGGGCCTCCTATGGTTCGTATGATCCATGGGCCTTCTAAGGGCCGTCTGATCGATTAGTCAAACGTGGGACGTACTATTCGTGGACTAATAACGGTCCGCAATGTGGGCTGTAAACGGTCTAGAATGGGATTCATCTGTTTATGGGGTGACCATAACAGGCCGTTAATAGGACAATATGTATAATGGGCTTAATTCTATCGACGGGCATGACGGGTCGTTAATGGGCCATATTCGATGAGGCGATGAAAATGGCCCATGACTAACGGTCCACAAACGGGCCATGTAACCATAGGCTGCATTTGGCCCATCAGCGCAACAAGCCAGTAATGGCCCGTAAGTAATAGTATGCCGGAAATGAGCCCAAGAATAAATGGGCCCTTAGAAGGCTGAAAGGTAACACGGGCTAGAAATGGCCCAACGGAATAATGGGCCATTCATGGGTATAAAGTGATTTACTACTCATTATGGGCTAGTTTCACCACGGGCCGTTAAAGGTCCCTGAGTTACAAAGGGCCTCATATGGGCCGATAGACATCATGGGCCATACACGGGCTGATAGTTACAACGATCTGGAATCATATTGGAGGGCCCAGATGACACTAGTGGGCCTAATTCGGATAGGCCATAACGGGCTATAAATGGGCTAGATGCGAACAGGCGCGTCCCAGACTGGCCTTCTGACCAAGTCAAACGTATCATAGGCGCGTCCCAGACCGGCCTTATGACCAAGTCAAACGTATCATAGACGCTAGTGGAGCTTCTGACCAAGTCAAACAGACCGGCCTTTTGACCTAAATCGACCACTGTTGGGCCGAGCCACGTGTCAGCGTATCATAGGCGCGTCCCATCCATTCGCTGGATGACATCTGTCCCAACGCGGAGCTGACACGTGGTTCGTTTAGCCAATGAGAATTTTACATGTGGAAAATCGCCATTGGTCATTACTGTTAATGGGTTATTGGATCCAAAACCGGACCCGATAGATTAACATCGACCCGTTATGATGGATGTCACGTGTCGGTTACCCTTGACAAAAACATTTCATGACGCGTCATTTATCGTCATGGAAGTTGTCGCTTCTGTGATGATAATTTTAATATTGTCATGGAACACTTCTATAACAACACAGGTATGATTATCTTGATTCTATCATAAAATTATCATGGGTGTATATGCATGATAGAAAACGTGACCTACTGTGACAACCACGTATCATCACGGAAGTGTTTTTTTAGTGCACCATGACAGACGAGGAGGAGGAGGAGCGGCTGGTGCGAGTCGTCATGGAGAATCCGAGAGGGAGTTCAAGCGGAGCCAGGAGGCGCAGTAGGATGGGCTGGAGGAGATGTTGGCGCTCTTGGACGCCGGGGACGTCTACGTGCCGAAGCTCGATGTGAAGCAGGAGGTGAAGGAGAAGGTGATCGAGGAGGCGACGGAGGACCGACCGCCCACCCCGGTGTGGAACCAAACGTTGTACGGCAGTCGCAGTTGTGGACGACCATGATGCCATGCAGCCAGTCGTTGCTACTGCCACTAGCACCGCAGGCGGCGTGGGAGCCATGGTCAGCACCACCACCACCGCAACCTGCAAAGGACGCCGCCCCTTTTTGGGGGCCGCCGCCCCACCTCTGGACGCCGCCTCCTTACATCGACCTAACCAGGGACGACGAGGAGGAGGACGGTGGTGATGTAGACGACGACAATATCGGCGGCATGCGAGCGGCAGATCTACCTTTTATTTATTTATTTATTTTTATATTTACTTTTAACTTAAGTTCTACATGTGGGTCGTGACTCTCGTGTACCATTTAATTAAGTTCGTTATAGATCTACGTTTTAAGCTATTTTGCAATGACTTTCTCTATTTCTTTTAAGTTGCAGTGCCTTTTTTAAGTCCAACACACACAATGTTTGGGATGCGGCCATGCTGGGTGCACTGACCGGCGAACGGCCCAAACCGGACATGGGCGTCTATTTTGTCGACCCAAACGGACAGAATCCAGACGAAATAGATGTCCGTTTGGGTTCCTGCATTGCAGTTGGCATAAGATGTTGTCAACACTCTCTGCACAGTTTAGATATGCACATGTCATACAATCAGAGTATGCAATTTAAAAGAAGACTCTAAAAACCTGAAACTTGTCCAAACCCAGGCAAATGGCAAGTATTTTTCCTCATTTAAATAAAATACGAACCAACACATCCCTATCAGTTGCTATGGTTAACTTTTCTGAAATATCAGCATTGTGTGAAATGCCATCTCATATATAAGTAGACACCAACTCCTACACTATCACCGAACGAACATTACAACACCTATCAATCAGGCATATATGCCAAAACAAAACAAGGCAAACGACATGCTCTAGCGACATGTTATATATGACGACACCGTTGCTAGCTACTAGCCCAATATTTTGACAATTCGCATGTTAAAGTTGGTAGATAAGGAACACTCACTAGTAGAAAACAGAGCTTTGGTCCAGGCCGAGGTGGCCCATTAGTCCCGGTTCAGTACAGAACCGGGACCCATGGGGCCATCTGTCCCGGTTTGTGAGGCCAGGGGCCTGCCGGGCCTCGTGGGGGCATTGGTCCCGATTCGTCATGCCCCTTTGGTGCCGGTTGGTGGGACGAATCGGGATCAATGGGCCTCGCTCCTGGCCCACCACCATTGGTCCCGGTTGGTGGCTTGAATCGGGACCACAGGCTTCCCTTTGGTACCGGTTCATGCCACGAACCGGGACCAATGAGGTGCCTATATATACCCACTCGCCGGTGAGCAGAGCACTCCACACTGCTCTGTTTTTTCTGGCCGGCAAGGGGAGAGCTTTGTGGTGTTCTAGCTCACCTCCTATGCACATGAGGTGTTCGATGAAATGCCCGAGCCACACTAGTTAAGCTTTCTCCTCTCGAATCTTGACCTCAAAACTCCATTTTCGTCGAGATTTGTCTAGATTAGCGGCCCATCACGTCCCACTCCCATCTTCACCGCCGTGGATCGCCCGCACCGATCTCGTCACCGGCACCACCGTGGTGAGCCTCTTGTTCTTATCTTCTTTCTGAAAGAAAATTTTCTTACTTTAGCTAGATAGATACTTGTCTAATTTTCTTACTTTTATTATTGCTTGTTATTATATAGTGCGATGGTTTTGGTATCTGCCCCCGTCGGCCCTCGTCCTGGCTATGATTCGGATGTGGTATATATTATCTTTTTATAACTATTTGGTTCATTTATTGTATATGACAATTATGCCGACCAACGTGACATAGATTTTATTTATCTAGGAGGTAGTTGAACCGGAAATTCTAACCGACCCTATTGTCGAGAGGTTAAATTTAGTTGAAGAAGAAAACAATTACTTGAAGGAAAAAATAAAAAAATTGAGGAGGAGAAGATGATATTGGAGTTGCGTGTTGCGGATGTCGTCGATGATCACAAGATCAAGATGGATGCAATGCGGTTGAAGATGAGAAAGATTAGAAAATATGTCATTCATACCGAGGCTTGGTATCATTATGCCGTTGGATCAATTGTTACCTTGGTTGTGATTATGATCGCATTTGTTTTCGCATTGAAATGTTTTACATAGTTTCAATGTATGGTTTAATTAATTAGATGCTCTGGAGAGCTATATGTTGCTAGATGAGAACTATGTATGTACTTTGGTTTTAATGTGATGATGAACTTCTATTAATTTGGTCACTTAATTATCTATTCATGATGTTCTGTAATGGTTCTTGACACACTTAATTATATATAATGCACGTAGATGAACCAGCAATGGATGTACGGTGGCAGACACACCTCCGAGTACATTAAGGGCGTGCATGATTTTCTCGAAGTGGCTGAGGCAAACAAGCAAAATGGTTTTATGTGTTGTCCATGCCCTAAATGTGGGAATACGAAGTCTTACTCTGACCGGAAAATCCTTCACACCCACCTGCTTTACAATGGTTTCATGCCACACTATAATGTTTGGACAAGGCCCGAAGAAATAGGGGTTATGATGGAAGACGGTGAAGAAGAAGAGGACGATGACAACTATGTGCCCCCTGAATACGGTGATGCTGCAACGGGGGAAGCTGCTGAAGATCAAGAGGAACCAGACGATGTGCCCAATGATGCTACAACGGGGGAAGCTGCTGAAGATCATCAGGAACCAGACGATGTGCCCGATGATGATGATCTCCACCGGGTCATTGTCGATGCAAGGACGCAATGCGAAAGTCAAAAGGAGAAGCTGAAGTTCGATCGCATGTTAGAGGATCACAAAAAAGGGCTGTACCCCAATTGCGAAGATGGCAACACAAAGCTCGGTACCGTACTGGAATTGCTGCAGTGGAAGGCAGAGAATGCTGTGCCTGACAATGGATTTGAGAAGCTACTGAAAATATTGAAGAAGAAGCTTCCAAAGGATAACGAATTGCCTGATAGTACATACGCAGCAAAGAAGGTCGTATGCCCTCTAGGATTGGAGGTGCAAAAGATACATGCATGCCCTAATGACTGCATCCTCTACCGCGGTGCGTACAAGGATCTTAACACATGCCCGGTATGCGGTGCATTGCGGTATAAGATCAGACGAGATGACCCTGGTGATGTTGACAGCGAGCCCCCCAGGAAGAGGGTTCCTGCGAAGGTGATGTGGTATGCCCTATAATACCATGGTTGAAACGTCTGTTCAGAAACGAACAGCATGCCAAGTTGATGCGATGGCACAATGAGGACCGTAAGAAAGACGGGAAGTTGAGAGCACCCGCTGACGGGTCGCAATGGAGAAAAATCGTGAGAAAGTACTGGCATGAGTTTGCAAGTGACCCAAGGAACATATGGTTTGGTTTAGGCGCAGATGGCATTAATCCTTTCAGGGAGCAGAGCAGCAATCACAACACCTGGCCCGTGACTCTATGTATGTATAACCTTCCTCCTTGGATGTGCATGAAGCGGAAGTTCATTATGATGCCAATTCTCATCCAAGGCCCTAAGCAACCCGGCAACGACATTGATGTGTTCCTAAGGCCATTAGTTGAAGAATTTTTACAGTTGTGGAATGGAAACAGTGTACGTACGTGGGATGAGCACAAACAGGAGGAATTTAACTTGCACGCGTTGCTGTTTGTAACCATCAACGATTGGCCCACTCTCAGTAACCTTTCAGGACAGACAAACAAGGGATACCACGCATGCACGCATTATTTAGAAGAAACTGAAAGTATATACCTGGACAAATGCAGGAAGAATGTGTGCCTGGGCCATCGTCGATTTCTTCCGACCAACCATCAATGTCGAAAAAAGGCAAGCATTTCAAAGGCGAGGCAGATCACCGGAAGAAGCCCGTCATGCGTACCGGTGATCACGTACTTGCTATGGTCAATGATTTACACGTAATCTTTGGAAAGGGTCTCGGCGGACTAGCTATTCCGAAATACGCTGAGGGACACGCACCCATGTGGAAGAAGAAATCTATATTTTGGGACCTACCCTACTTGAAAGACCTAGAGGTCCGCTCTTCAATCGACGTGATGCACGTGACGAAGAACCTTTGCGTGAACCTGCTAGGCTTCTTGGGCGTGTATGGGAAGACAAAAGATACACCTGAGGCACGGGAGGACCTGCAACGTTTGCACGAAAAAGATGGCATGCCTCCGATGCAGTATAAAGGTCCTGCCAGCTATGCTCTTACGAAAGAAGGGAAAGAAATCTTCTTTGAATGCCTGCTCAGTATGAAGGTCACGATTGGTTTCTCGTCGAATATAAAGGGAATAATAAATATGCCAGAGAAAAAGTTCCAGAACATAAAGTCTCATGACTGCCACGTGATTATGACGCAATTGCTTCCGGTTGCATTGAGGGGGCTTCTACCGGAAAACGTCCGATTAGCCATTGTGAAACTATGTGCATTCCTCAATGCAATCTCTCAGAAGGTGATCGATCCAGAAATCGTACCAAGGCTAAGGAGTGATGTGGCGCAATGTCTCGTCAGTTTCGAGCTGGTGTTCCCACCATCCTTCTTCAATATCATGACGCACGTCCTAGTTCATCTAGTCGACGAGATTGTCATTCTGGGGCCCGTATTTCTACACAATATGTTCCCCTTTGAGAGGTTCATGGGCTGCTGAAAAGAGACCTTTGGTCCCGGTTGGTGCCACCAACCAGGACTAAAGGGGGGCATTGGTTCCCGGCTTGTGCCACGAACCGGGACCAATGCTCTTGGTATATAAGTGACACTTAGAAATTTTGCAGAGTTCATCACACCAGTTGCCCCCGACGACGCCGAGCACATCGACGCCGCCAGGTTGCTCCACCTCGTCGTCTACGCCACCACCGCCAACGCCGTCGCCTCCCCGAGCCCGCATCGTCCTCGTCGTCGACATCCCCGAGCTCACCGTCCTCGTCGTCCCCGTCGCCGCGTGCCTCCCCGAGCCCACCCTCCTCGTCCCTGTCACCCCGTGCCGTCCCCATCACCGCGTGCCGCCCCGAGCCCGCCGTCCTCGTCGCTGAACTCCTGCCATCGGCGCCCCCTCGAAGTGAGCCCCCCCTTTCCCATGGTCCTGATCGAGCGCCGCTCTTGCGCCCGAGCGTCCTTGCTCTCTGCCTGCTCCATGGTCACCGCCGGCCCCGACGCATTGAAGAGCAGAAGGAGAGGAGAAGGAGAGGAGAGGAGAAGGAGTGGAGCAGCAGCAGCAACATGCCCCTGCTCCATGCTCTGAAATTTCTAATTTTTTCCATATATGAACACTGCATATATATAGAGGGTGTTTGATCAAATGCTAGATGGCTTTGGGCATTTTTAGAATTTAGGATATTTTTTGTGGTGAGGTACTGATGCAAGACAAAGGTGATGGCAAAATTTTAGAATTTTTGGATTGGTTTAGAATAGGTTTTCAGCAAGGAATTTGAATCTGGTTAAAATTTCATTTGAATGAAATTTGATAATTTTGAACTATGGATAAGAAGGTTTTTAGTGAAATGGAGTGTGGGTACTGTCATGAAGTTGGAGTAATTTTTGTGGTTATAAAAGAGTTAGGAAAATTTAGAATGTGCTAAATATGTCAAAAATGTTTTTTTTGTTCTTAGAAAGTTTTTTGTTCATATACAGAAAGTTTTTATATATGACTATGGATATATGAGCAATGATGATCCATGGATGTGTGCATTGATATATATGTATTTTTGTTCGTAGCATTTTTTCCATTTATATATGTATGTGGCTATATATATATATATATATATGAGAAATGATGATCCCGATAACTTCAACACGAGGGGGGGTGGGTTCGACCTAGCCCCTCCCCGATAATATTATTTTCCCATGTATGTATGCAAAAGTTACGTTTTTAGAAAAGTTTTATATATCTAGCTAGGAAAGGAAGAAGAAGAAAAAAATGAGAGGAAAAAGGAAAATAAGAAGAGGAAGAAAGGAGAAGAAGAGGAGAGGAAGAAGAGGAGAAATAAATAAGAAAAAGAAAAAAGAAGAAAAAGAAGAGGAGAAGAAGAAAATTCTATTTTCTCTTCTTCTCCTCTATTCCTTTCTTCTTCTCCTTTTTTTTCTTCTTTTTTTTCCTCGATCTTCTCCTCTATTAATATCTTCTTCTCCTTTTTTTATTTTCTTCTTCGTCTTCTTATTTTTTATCAGATATGTCGTTGTCGATATACTCCGTGTCCCGGTAACTTCAACACGAGGGGGGGGGGGGTTCGACCTACCCCCTCCCCGATAACTTATACCACGGGAGCACCCTCCGGCCCTCTCGCTCGACCAAAACTCTCGAGGACACCCAAACCCTAGAAACAAACGATGTCGGTATCCTACCCCCTCTCGTCGCGCCCCTACCCTTGAAGCGTTGTCGAGGCCACCCCAAACCCAGAATAAGCTAGGTCTACGTTTGCCACTAATATATCCACATGCTATCATGTTTGTGTAATAATTGCCATGTTGTAATATTTGCAGAAACAATGGAGTTAGGACGAGACGAGGAACAAGAACAGATGTTGGGGGACATAATCTTAGCCGGAGGTGATGTCATGTCGTATCTTAACGACAATGATGGTCTGGAAGCAGAACAGGGTGAAGAAGAAGAAGGCTACAGTGATCGAAGAAAGGAGGAGGAAACACATGATTATGATGGCTGCGGTGACCCAATGCTGGTGCAAGAAGGAGCCAGTGATGACGGCTCCGGTGACCGAACAGAGTCCGGCCAGGTAAATATATTAGTTAAGCATGTGATGACTAGCTAATTGATGCATTCATTGTTTTGGTATGTACACATATTAATTAACTCTCGTCTAATTCTTCTTTTTCTAGCCCTCCGGATCGAGCACAACTTCGGTAAAGAGAGGAGGCCTGAAGAAAAAGTTGCGCTCGGATGAAAGGTTTGAGATCACAGAAATCGCGCGCGATGGCATGCCGATTGAACCCATCCAGACAAAGGATGCATTTTCTGCTCAGTGCGGGGTTCTTGTTAGGGACAAGATCCCGATCAGCATCTAGCAATGGTATAAGCCTAAGAACGAAGACCCTGAGGTGTCTTATGTCAATGATATACAGAAAGATGATCTTTGGACTGAGTTGAAGGCAAATTTCACCGTACCGCCAGAGGAGGATCCGGAGAAGCCAGTTAAAGAGCAATTAATCAAGTCTCATGCTCTTAAGAAGATGGCAGAGCTATTCAGGAGGTGGAAGAATGAGCTGAAAACGTTTGTCGACAATGAAGAGACACCATAATTCATCGGCAGATATGAGAAGATCAGAGATCACTGGCCCGCATTTGTGGCCTACAAGACATCGAAAAAGAGTAAGAAGATGTCGGCGACAAACAAGAAAAATGCTGCAAAGAAGAAGCTTCACCATCGCAGGGGTCAGGTGGCTACCTCAAAGCCCGGCCTAAGTGGGCCAAGGCTGAGAATGATCTGCTTCATAAAGGGATCGAACCAGAGACAATGAACTGGCTAGACCGTTGCCAGACTTGGTTCTTCGGGGCTGGCGGAACCGTGGACCCTGTATCAGGGAAATGCGTTTGGACGGATGAGCAAATGAACATACTAGTCAAGAAGCTAAAGCACTATATCGATGCAGCGCAGCAAGGGACGTTCGTTCCAGACAGAGAGAACGACGAGCTCACAATGGCCCTCGGGAATCCTGAGCACCCTGGACGGACACGAGGCACGCCAGACTCCATTCCGTGGAGGGTTGGTTTTCTGGACACAGGAGGTTACAAATGCCAGGAGAGGAGGAAAAAAGTGCAGCAGACCCAACTGCAGGCGCTGCACGCAAGGGTGCAAGCGATAGAGGAACGAGAGGCAAATCGCAGCAAACGAACTACCGAAGCTTCCCCCGAAGCTACCCCGCCATCTCAGCGGAGAAGCAGTGTGGCTTCCACCGAGCTACTTCAGCCGGAGCATGTCTTGACGGCTCCTGCCAGCTATCCCGTGGATGCTATCACGGAGTCTCAAAATTGCCACCTTATGACGCAATGGATGAATTTGAAGGTCAAGGCGGCTGTTGGCTCTGTTTTTCCTACTGAACCCGGCGCAACTTTCCACTGTCGGCCGATTCTAGAAGGATATGCTAGGGTGATGGTGGATGAAATAACGGAGGGATTTGAGGACCTCCAGCTTGACCACCCTACCGTTGAAGGGGAGACTCGGCTGGGTTCTGCTTTGAAGACTCCAAGCCTATGGCGGAAGGAGCTCATCAACCTTCCGAATTGGATGCCTCCGCCTCGTCCTCCTCCTCCGGCTAGTCAGGGCACTCCGCCTCCTCCACCGCCTTCTCCTCCAGCGAGTGACGATCAGGGCACTCGGCCTCCTTCTCCGGCGCGTGGCGGCACTCTGCTTCCTTCTTCGCCTGCGCCGGCGCGCCCAAGCAGCCAGCCTCGTCAGCAAGGGCGGAAGATACCCGCCGCCGCTCCGGCTGCTCTGGTGCGTCGTAGTCCTTCTCCTCGTCCTCGTAAGCAAGGAAAGAAGACAGCCGCAGCCGCTTCGTCTGCTCTGCAGGCGTCTAGCAGTACAGCCAAAGGCGGGAGGAAATACAGATTCGGTCCTTCTCTGAAGACTCCAGAGAAGTTACCATACAAGAGGACCCCAGAGGAGAACGCCGAGATCGCGCGAGAAGAAGTGAGGAAGTTCTTTGAAGGGGTGAATGCAAAGAAACATCCACCTCCGGAGGAGAAGGTAGATCCAGTGAAAGCAAAGCACACTCTGGCTGCCCTGAAAAAACCAGCAAAGTCTCCGCCGAAAGGCAACTATGAGCGCATTATTGAAAAGTCATTTGTCGAAGCGGAGCGGTTGGGAAGTACTGTCAGTGATCAAAGGTTAAAAGAACGACGAGCTGGGAAAAAATTCCCCAACTCGGCGAACAAGCGAACCAATCGTGCCCCCCGCTCAAGGTGCCTACTAATGATCCGAGGATGGTGCCCGGTTATAGGAGATTACCTGCCCGATGATGTACATTATGAGTTCTTGGAGGTGGAGGAACACAAATACGAGTACGGGAAGCCTCTCGTCAAAGATGAAAGATCTCTAACAACGATTATGCGAAGATTCCATGATTGGTACATGAAAACCTGCAGAGAGTCTAGGGGAAGGAATACTTTGACGCTGAGAGTTAGAGAGGAGCATGACCTCGTTGGAATTAAACTGTTGAATATTCCGTTTGAGGAGTTTTTCTAGTTTTTCAATCAAAAGGCCCTCGATAAAGCAATGGTCACTTGCTACTGTCTGTAAGTAGTACTACTTCTGTCATTAAGTCTCTCTATATAGGTCAGCTCTTTCATTGCATGTATTTATAATTATCCTCATTATATTATGCAGATTGTAGATCGTCGAATTGAAGAGAAGACAAATCGGTGATATTGGGTTCATTAACACAAATCTCATAGATGCAACTGAGGTTAAATATCGTGCTGACGATACCGAGGCCAACTTGCTACGATCGTTGGTAATAAATGAAAACCAAGATATAATACTCTTTCCTTACAACTTCAAGTGAGTGTTACTGTCTTGTGCATATTCGGTTTCCCTTATTAGTCCAGGGTATAGTAATGTAATTGATGAGTTATGCATGCGTGCACAGGTTCCACTATATTCTCCTAGAGATTAAGCTTGAGCAGGGACTAGTAACCGTCTTAGACTCGAGACGAAAAGATCCCCAGGACTATGCGGACATGACTCAAATGCTCGAGAAGTAAGTTAAACCGATTATTATCCACCATATCAGCAACTTTGTTCATTTCCTGATATCAAGTAATTGTTTTCTTTGTCTGGCAGGGTTTGGAGAAAATTCACCAAAAAAGCTTCGGGACTGCCGAAGAAGCTGCAATTTAGACACCCGAAAGTAAGTACTATAGTAACATGTTCCACGCATCTCCTAGTGACTCAATCGCTTGTTTCATCAATACCATTTGGCATGCTTACTTATCAGTTTGATTGACCTCTATTTCTTGTAAAGTGGTTGTGGCGGGAACAAGGGAATGATTACTATGGATACTACGTTTGCGAGTCCATCCGTCACACGACCTGTGAACGAGGGTACTCTGACGAACAATATGAAGTGCGTAAGCAATAATATTCACAATTTTATTTTATTACCATCATTTGTGTTGAGTTTCATTTATATATATATATATGACCCCCTTCTTCAAATTAGATCTTTCTGATGCGAGATGAACTCCTAGCACCAGCTCGTATGCGAGCAATTCAAGAGGAATTGGCGGCATTCTTCCTTGACCACGTGATCGCTGAAAACGGAGAATTCTATGTGGATCCTGTGATCGTATATAATTAGGAGATTATATTGTAAGAGATAATTATTGTGTATATGTAGCCAGTAGTGTCAGATAGATATACGAGAACTTGTTGTTCGACCAATTTCTCGAAGAAGGAGAGGTGGTCGATATCACTTCTCTCTGTATGCATATATGTTCATGACGATCTTCTGTTTCCTTCGTTTTCTTACTAGCTAGCCAGCGTGTCTAGTCCTCTCTATACGTATATAGTACGTAGCGTCGACCAAGCACGGACATAAGAGAGGACACTTCTCTCTATTAATTAGCTAGCTAACACAATATATGAAACACCTAAATTAACCTCCCAAAACCCCCAACCCCCTCCCCCCTTTAAAAAAAACAAAAACCTCAGCACCTGAAATGCTGACGCGTGGATGCCTATTGGTCCCGATTGATGCCACCAACCGGGACCAAAGGCAAAAAAAAACTTCAGCCCCTGAAATGCTGATGCGTGGATGCCTATTGGTCCCGGTTGGTGCCACCAACCGGGACCAAAGGCCCTCCTGCCTGGGCTTGGCGCACCGACCACGTGGAGGCCCATCTGTCTCGATTCCTGTTTGAACCGGGACTAAAGGGCGAGGGCATTAGTAACGACCCTTTAGTCCCGGTTCAAAAACCGGGATAAAAAGCCCTTACCAACCGGGACAGAAGACCCTTTTTCTACTAGCGAATGTTCCCCTTTATGTATCGGTAGGACACGCGTTGTGAGGCACTATATATATAGCTAGCTAGTCAGTAGTGGCGGAGTCAGGATTAGAGCAAGCCTCGGGCCAAAAATAGTTTTCACCGCAAGGAAAAAACTTATCGTCCATAAAGGTTTTAGCTACCACCAAATTTACCCCACACAAAATAATATGTCTCAGTTGCATAAATTTTTTAAAATTTAAACCCAATGCTTAACGATACAACAAAATAGATAAAACATGAAAAAAACTACAAAGAACAGTATGTGATAAAAAAGAGTACCAAATCAATGGTTTGCTTCATCAACGCCTCACATAACCTCATCAACCGTGGAAGAAGAGGCAACACCTTCAAGACATGAAAAGCAAAATTTCATAAGAGAACGCATAAACATCAAATGAAACAATTATTATTGATGGAAATCTAAAAACTTACCACTTCGTTGGTAAAAGCCCTCTGTGTGACCTATATGATTGAACTCGATTCCCTCCATCTGAAAGGATATTTTAGAAACCCCCGTTGCAGACATCGGTGAGGAAAAACTCTTCTTCCTTTTCTACATATATGAAATGAAATTGGCAATTACATCAGTTTGAGTTCAACAACACCCTACATACGTATATGACTATATAGATACATTGATACACACACACATACATTATTTCAATTAAATTTCAGTTCACATTGACATTATAGAACATGATACATGACTACAAGTAGAAAGCAGGAGGGAAAACCAAGAAATCATCAAGAAAAACTGCCAAGATGCAGCAATCAAGCAGCCAGCAGAGAGGATGGCGCTCCACGCAGACGAACGACGAACAGGAGGGCGGTGGCCAGGAGCCCGGGAGCAGGAGAGTGGGAGAGGCGGAGGCGGCCGGTGGACGACGCCTCGGCGGCGGAGGGCGGTGCGGGCGCTGAAGTCTGAACTCTAGAGATGGATTGTGCGTGATGTGAGATAGGTCGTGGGCGGCCGCTAGTGTGGAACGTTTCCTGTGCTTATGCAGCTACGTACTTACGTCTCCGGGTTAGATCGATCGTGGCCTCGTGCGTCCCTTTCAGCGTTTCAAGTGAGACAACCCATCAGGTTTTGGGCCTTTTTCTTCTCCACGCCCCGGGCCTGCAGAAAAACATATATGTATAACAGGCTGTTCAAATTTCCACGCCCCAGGCCTGGGCCCTGGGTGCCCGGGGCCCAGCTCCGCCCCTGCTAGTCAGCATAATTGTTGGCACTTAGCTGATGATCAGGTGAACTGCACTTGTCGATGAAGCCATGCATGGGCTACGTAAACATCTGAATGCACGTGTCAGGGCCTCGACGAGCCGCTAATTGCCAGGTTTCCAAGCAAAATTTTATTAGAGATGTGATGGGTGATGCGAAAGCGAAACTAGCACGTAACGCACCCACACGCACATATATGTAAATTGACCTTGATTATTTGCATCAATATTTTCTTTTCTGCTAAGAGCTACTAAGATGTTCAAATGATTTAAAAATTGAAGCAGACCCCATGCAATAAATTATGTATGATGCAAAAACAAATTAGACTTTTTTGAGTTTTTTGTGAATTTTTGTCTTGCCGGTTGCAAATGAGGTCTGGACATCGAATCACCGCACTTGGGCATAAACGGTTATTTATTATGGTCTCTTGAGGAGCGGATGCCAGGGTTTTTTTTCTGCGAGGTTATTCTTGGGCATCCAGAATTTAAGGGACTGTGGTATTCTCAGTTCATCAGGGTTCAAATCCTGATGCTCGCATTTATTCCTGTATTTATTTTTGAATTCCCGGTGATGCGCATTCAGTGGAAGGTGACGTTCCCGTCGACGACGAGGCGTCTACGGTGATTTCGTAAAAATCTCAAGATGATATATTGACTGAGTTTTTCGGAGAAGCTCATAAGGATAGTGTGTGCATGTGTACGTTCATATAAATAAGTGTATACGTGCGTATATATACGCTTGTGTCTGTACTGATGTTAAATAAAAAAGTTAAACAAGTAATTAATGAGTGGGAACGTGTTAGTTCACACGGAGAATATCAATACTTCGAGCAGCTAATGCGTGGCGACATGTCATTGGTGCTCATACCGGATACTGCCACGTGTCCCAGTGAGGTCACGAAGTGCTCTTTGCCACTGCCATATAATTTGCTGTTTATTTGACTGTCGCTTTGATTCTACTAAAGTGATTCTTTTTAGTACCTTTTTACACCCGCGAAACAAATGTTTTTTTTAACACAGTACAGATGCAAGCGCTCATATAAACGCGCATACACTCACCCGTATGAACGCACACACGCACACCCTACTCCTATGAGCACTTCCGAGAGACTGAGCCAGCATATCATCTTGAGATTTTACGAAAATGTTGGGTGCACGTTGGTTGATATATGTAGGATCGCTCGAATGTGCTCCAACCATTGTTCCTAATGGAAATGTCAACTGCTTTTTTTCCCTCGAAACCTAACAGGAGAGGTAGAAGGAGGAACTGC
>NC_041388.1:29496587-29533102 GCF_002162155.2 Triticum dicoccoides
CGAGACTTTCGATCTTTTTTCAGTGAAAACACTAGCTAAGTATTCCCTCCGTCTCATAATGTAACTGGTTTTTTTAACACTAATGTAATGTCAAAAAGTGTCTTATATTATGGAATGGAGGTAGTAGATAATAAACTAGAGATGACACCCGCGCGTTGCTCCACAAAAGTTGCAATTATTTCAGTGAGAATTGGTTGTATGAAACATTTGTATTTAGATTAACAATATGTGGATTTAAACTAAAATACATATACTCTGTTATATTTGATTATTTGTAGTTTTAGAATATTTCTTGATATGAGTAGCATGCATAGTGCATGTTGATATGGGTATTTTCCCTTGTATGGTGGCATGGTGAGGTGGCCCAGGTGCATGTTGACAGAATTGAAGTTAGTGGGCATTGAATATGAGTAGCACACATAGTACGGTTTTACATGCATGGTGACATGGGCGGTGACATAGTTACATGTTGAGAGAATTGAAATTAGTGGGGATCAACTATTTAGGCCCCGCAAAAAAACTATTTAGGTATATACTATAGAGAGATGCTAGACTTACGGGCGTATTCTCACAGGATTTCTGTTACGGACTCACGAAAGAGTTGTGGTTGGAGAAGATTAGGAAAGTGTTAGGGCATATTTCTCCCTACGTGGTTTTGATGATTGATGCCAACATGTTTGCGGAGTGGGCTTAAATCCGAGAAAGTTGCACTTGGGATTGGCCATGATAGACTCAAGAGAGAGTTTGATAAACTTGACAAGGCTCACAAGGTCTTGAAGGGTGTTCATGCTTCTCTCAAAGAGGCTCATGATCAACTCGAAGTGAAGCTAACCAAGGAGATTTCCGCGTGTCCTCCTTTCGTTCTAATTTATAATGCCCATGCTACTAACCCTTGCTGCGAGCATGTGCATCTTGTGGAGGAAAATGCTAAGTTGAAAGAGCAACTTGAGAAGGGCCTTGTGACTTGCATACAAGGCGAGAAGAACCTCCATGACCTTTTGAGCAATCAAAAGAAAGTTGTAGGAAAGGAAGGACTTGGGTTTGTAACCAAGTCGAAGAAAAAGAAGAACAAGAACAAGACCAAGCAACCTCTCCCACTCAAGGAAACCTTTGTCAAGGCGGGTGAGGGTGCTCATGAGAAGAAGAAGAAGAACAAGGAAGTGGGTGGTAATGCCTAGAAGGGCAAACCCGCCCCTACCAACAAAGCTACCGACTTTAACCCCTCTTATGTTTTGTGCCATGCTAGTGATGGGCATGTTTATGCCAAATTTGTTGGTTGTTCTTATGAGTACATTGAATGGTCTATTTGGATTCCTAAGACCCTTGTTACTAACATGAAAGAACCCATTCAAAAATGGGCACCTAAATTCAATCATTGATCTCTTGGAGGAGTTTGCTTCTGATGGGGTATCATGGTTGCTAGATAGTGGAGCAACAAATAATATGACCAAGAGCAAGGACTTGGTGTTGGATGTGCATCCAATTCCATCTATGCCCACCCATGTCTAATTCGGTGATGCTTCAACTTTTAAGGCATTGGGACTTGGTAAGGTGGTCATCTCTCAAGATTTATCTATTGAGAATGTCATGTTTGTCGAGTCCCTTGCATAAAATTCGCTTTCCATTCTTCAACTTGCACTGGTGGGGTTTTCAACATTCTTTGATCTTGATATTGTGGCCCTTTTGTGGAGCAAGAGTCTTAAAGTAGCTTTTGTTGGGCATGTCGAGAACGGTCTCTTTGTGGTGAACTTGTCGGAGTGACCCACTAAGAACGCGACTTGCCTAATGGCTAAAGTTGATGTGGGTTGGCATTGGCATCGCTGACTAGCCCATCTCAATATGAGATCTTTCTAAAATCTCCTCAAAGGGGACCAGGTCCGTGGACTAACAAATGTGAGTTTTTCCAAAGACCATGCTTGCAGTGCCTGTATCGAAGGGAAGCTTCATGAAACGGCTCATCGACCCTCGACTATATCATCTACTCGAAGAGGCCCTTGGAGCTCCTTCACATGGATCTCTTTGGTCCTCCATCCTTTGATAGTCTTGGTGGAAGAAAGTATTGCTTGATGACTGTGGATGACTATTCAAGATATACATGGGTATACTTATTCAAGAGGAAGCGTGAGACTCAACAAACCGTCATCAACTTTGCAAATGAAGCTCAACATCAACATGAAGCAAATATTTTGATGATTAGAAGTGACAACGGCACTGAGTTCAAGAACTACACCTTGGATGACTTTCTTAGTGACGAGGGGATCAAGCACCAATATGCCGCACCCTATGCCCCTCAACAAAATGGTCTGGCGGAGATGAAGAACCGGACGTTGATGGACGCGGCAAGGACCATGATGGCGGAGTTCAAATCTCCATATAACTTTTGGGCCGAAGCCATCAACACTGCATGGCATGCATCCAATAGGCTCTACCTCCGCAAAGGCTTGAACAAGACTCCGTATGAGATACTTACCGGCAACAAGCCCAATCACAAGTACTTCTGGGTGTTCGGTTGTAAGTGCTTCATTCTCAAGAAAGGTGTTCGTTTGTCTAAATTCGAACCTAGATCTCAAGAGGGCATATTTATTGGTTATGCTACAAACTCTCATGCTTACCGTATCCTCAACAAGTATAGCGGACTCATTGAGGAGAGGTGTAATGTGGATTTTGATGAAAATAACGGCTCCCAAGTGGAGCAAAGTGGTCTTTCGTGATGTAGGTGATGAAATTCCTCCCCAAGCCATAAGAAGAATGTAGATTGGTCAAATACTCTCCATTGAGGAACCCATTGTGGCCGAAGGAGAAGGACAATGCTCTACTCAAGTGGAGCCATCACCTACGCTAGACCCACACGCTTCCGAAGAACAAAGTGAAGGCCCTCAACCCAATCAAGAGCAAGATCAAGACGGTTCTCAAGATCAAGAGCAAACTCAATATGGTGCTCAAGATAATGAAGATGATCCTCAAATGCCCATCGAGGAACTTTTGGAGCGTCGTGCCGCCAAAGTAGCTTCCAAGCTCGAGCATCAATGACATGTCATGGAGAATGTGATTGGAAGCCTGAGAAAAGGGGTAACTACTCGTAAAAAATTGTCAAACTTTTGTGAGCATCACGCATTTGTTTCCTGTGTTGTACCCCAAAAAGTACACAAGGCACTCGAGGATGAGGATTGTCTTGAAGCCATGCATGAAGAACTCAACAACTTCGAGTGAAACCAAGTTTGGAAATTAGTGCCAAGGTCAATGGAGGAACACAATGTCATTGGAACCAAATGGATCTTCAAGAACAAGCAAGATGCGAACAGTGTAGTTGTTCGAAACAACGCAAGATTGGTGGCACAGGCTACTCCCAAGTCGAGGGTATCGACTACGGTGAAACCTTTGCCCTCGTTGCTCGTCTTGAATCTATTCGCATGTTGCTTGCATTTGCATCTCATCATGATTTTAAGTTGCAACAAATGGATGTGAAAATTGCTTTCCTTAATGGTCCTTTAAAAGAGTTGGTATATGGCAAACAATCTCCAGGATTCGAGAATCCAAAGCTCCGCACTCATGTATACAAACTCAAGAAGGCGCTCTATGGCCTTAAACAAGCACCACGTGCGTGGTATGAGCACCTTACTGAGTTGTTACAAGGTCATGGGTTTTAAATTGGGAAAATTGATCCCACTCTTTTTACTAAGAGGGTTAAAGGGGATTTGTTCATATGCCAACTATATGTTGATGATATTATCTTTGGATCTCCTAACAAATCTTTCAATGATGAGTTTGCCGCACTAATGACCGAGAAGTTTGAGATGTCTATGATGGGCAAGTTGAAGTTCTTTCTTGGGTTCGAAGTCAAGCAAACAAGAGAAGGAACGTTCATCAACCAAGCCAAGTATACCCAAGACATGCTCAAGAGGTTCAAACTAGAAGATGTCAAGCCCGTGAAGTTCCCCATGCCCACCAAATGCAAGCTTGACAGTGATCCCAATGGTAAAGTAGTGGATCAAAAGGTATATCGCTCCATGATTGGATCCTTGCTTTACATTTGTGCATCTAGACTGGATATCATGTTGAGTGTGGGAATTTGTGCACGGTTTCAAGCTGCGCCTAAGGAAAGCCACTATGTGGTTCTCAAGCACATCTTTCGATATTTGGAAAATACCCCAAACTCTGGCTTATGGTACCCCAAAGGAGCAAGCTTTGATCTCATGGGCTATTCGTACTTGGATTGGGTGAGACATTCTGTGGAGAGAAAGTCAACTTCCGGGGGCTGCCAATTCCTTGGTCGCTCTTTGATGAGTTGGTCGTGAAAGAAGAAAAATTGTGTGTCTCTATCTTCCCCCAAGGCCGAGTATGTAGCCGCTGTGAGTTGTTGTGCACAAATGCTATGGATGAGGCAAAGTTTGAAGGATTACGGTGTCACTTGTGACAAAGTGCCTCTTCTATGTGACAATGAAAGTGTGATACGTCTCCAATGTATCTATAGTTTTTTATTGTTCCATGCTATTATATTATCTGTTTTCGATGTTTATGGGCTTTATTAAACACTTTTATATTATTTTTGGGACTAACCTATTAACCTAGAGCCCAGTGCCAGTTTCTGTTTTTCCCTTGTTTCAGTGTTTCGCAGAAAAGGAATATCAAACGGAGTCCAAACGGAATGAAACCTTCGGGAGAGTTATTTTTGGAACGGAAGCAATCCAGGAGACTTGGAGTATACGCCAGGCAATCAGTGAGGCGGCCACGAGGCAGGGGGCGCGCCCACCCCCCTAGGCACACCCTCCACCCTCGTGGGCCCTTTGTTGCTCCACCAACGTACTTCTTCCTCCTATATATGTCCATATACCCCGCCAGAAGTCTCCGTAGCCATCGAAAACCAATCTAGACCCGTTCCGGCACCCTGCCGGAGGGGGGAATCCCTCTCCGGTGGCCATCTTCATCATCTCGGTGCTCTCCATGACGAGGAGGGAGCATTCCACCATCGGGGCTGAGGGTATGTACCAGTAGCTATGTGTTTGATCTCTCTCTCTCTCTCTCTCTCTCTCTCTCGTGTTCTTGAGGTGGTACGATCTTGATGTATCGCGAGCTTTGCTATTATAGTTGGATCTTATGATGTTTCTGATACGTCTCCCTCGTATCTATAATTTTTGATTGTTCCATGCCAATATTCTACAACTTTCATATACTTTTGGCAACTTTTTGTATTATTTTTTGGGACTAATATATTGATCCAGTGCCCAGTGCCAGTTCCTGTTTGTTGCATGTTTTATGTTTTGCAGAATATCCATATCATCCGGAATCCAAACGGCATAAAAATGGACGGAGAATATTTTTGGAATATTTGGAGAATTTCGGAAGAAAATCCACGCGAGACGGTGCCCGAGGTGGCCACGAGGCAGGGGGCGCGCCTGCCCCTAGGTGCGCCCCTGACCCTCGTGGGCCACCTGTAATGCTGTTGACGCCCTTCTTCGGCCGCAAGAAAGCTAATTTTTTGTAAAATAATCACGGCGAAGGTTTCGATCCAATCGGAGTTACGGATCTCCATATATATACGAAATGGTGAAAGGGCAGCAGAACAGAACGCAAAAACAGAGAGAGACAGAGAGACAGATCCAATCTCGGAGGGGCTCTCGCTCCTCCCATGCCATGGAGGCCAAGTACCAGAGGGGAAACCCTTCTCCCATCTAGGGAGGAGGTCAAGGAAGAAGAAGACGAAGGGCCCCCCTCTCCCCTTCTCTTCTGGTGGTGCCGGAACGCTGCCGTGGCCATCATCATCATCACCGCGATCTACACCAACACCTCCGCCATATTCACCAACATCTCCATCACCTTCCTCCCTCTATCTACAGTGTTCTAGTCTCCCGCAACCCTCTGTATCCTCTACTTGAACATGGTGCTTTATGCTTCATATTATTATCCAATGATGTGTTGCCATCCTATGATGTCTGAGTAGATTTTCGTTGTCCTATTGGTGGTTGATGAATTGCTTGTGGTTATGTTGCTGTCCTTTGGTGCCCATCATATGAGTGCGCGTGTGGATCACACCATAGGGTTAGTTGTATGTTGATAGGACTATGTATTGGAGGGCAAGAGTGACAGAAACTTCAACCTAGCATAGAAATTGATGCATACGGGATTGAAGGGGGACCAATATATCTTAATGCTATGGTTGGGTTTTACCTTAATGAACGTTAGTAGTTGTGGATGCTTTCTAATAGTTCCAATCATAAGTGCATAGAATTCCAAGTCAGGGATAACATGCTAGCAGTGGCCTCTCCCACATAAAACGTGCTATCGGTCTAGTAAAGTAGTCAATTGCTTAGGGGCAATTCCACAACTCCTACCACCACTTTACCAGACTCGCTCTATTTACTTTATTGCTTCTTTACTTACAACAGCCCCTACTTTTTATTTACTTGCCCTTTATTATCTTGCAAATATATCCAACAACACCTACAAAGTACTTCTAGTTTCATACTTGTTCTAGGTAAAGCAAACATCAAGCGTGCGTAGAGTTGTATCGGTGGTCGATAGAACTTGAGGGAATATTTGTTCTGCCTTTAGCTCCTCGTCGGGTTCGACACTCTTACTTATGGAAAACGGTTGCGATCCCCTATACTTGTGGGTTATCAAGACCTTTTTCTGGCGCCATTGCCGGGGAGCAATAGCGTGTGGTGAATATTCTCGTGTGTGCTTGTTTGATTTATCACTAAGTAATTTTTATTTGCTATTCTTAGTTGTTTTCTATCTTTAGTTATGGGTAGAAAACGAAAAATACCAAAAAAATTAGTTGTACCTACTGAACCAATGGTTGAAGAACCACTCAAAATCGGTCACACTCCTGAAGCTTATTACTTGGATCATCTTCGATCCCTATGTGCTCGTGCTGAAACCCCAACTAGCTTAGTTGAGGGCAAATCCTTAGATGAGCATGCTTGTTATGTGCCACACCGAATATCTGAAAAAGCGAAAATTTTACTTGGTCAAATTCATTGTTTGCAATGCTATGCTTGGAATTTATTCGAAATATATGATATTACTTGTTGTTCTGAAAAACCCTAAGAAACATCTTCCCTATCAATGTGAGTTTAGTGATAATGGAATCGTATCTTCGTATGCTAAGGGTGTTTATAGTTACTATGATGTTCAACAAATTGAAGAATTTGTTGCTTTTAAGGGTGCTTATGAAATTGCTTCTTTGATTGAAACGTATGATGCTACTCTTTACAAATCTGAAAATTTTGTCATACTTAAATATTGCTATGATAATTATGCTTCTAATGCCTATGTTGAACCATATATTGAGGGCTACCCCGCTGTCCATGAAGAGACTAATATTTTGCAGGAGTCTATGGAAGAAGAAATTGATGAAACTGTGAGCTCATTGGATGAAAAAGATGAGGAGGAGAACGAAGAACAAAAGGAGGAAGAGCAGATTAGCTACCCGTGCCCACCTTCTAATGAGAGTAACTCTTCAACTCATACATTGTTTAATTTCCCTTCGTGCTTACAGAAGGATGATTGCTATGATGATTGTTATGATCCCGTTGATTCTCTTGAAATATCCCTTTTGGATGATGCTTGCTATGCTTGTGGCCAAGATGCCAATATGAATTATGCTTATGGAGATGAACTTGCTATAGTTCCTTATGTTAAACATGAAATTGTTGCTATTGTACCCACACATGATAGTCCTATTATCTTTTTGAATTCTCCCGACTACACTATATCGGAGAAGTTTTCCCTTATTAAGGATTATATTGATGGGTTGCCTTTTACCGTTGCACATGATGATTGTGATGAATATAATATGCATGTGCTTGCTGCCCGTACTTGCAATTATTATGAGAGAGTAACTATATCTCCACCTCTCTATGTTTCCAATACGATAAAGTTGCAAGAAATTGTTTATACTATGCATTGGCCTTTACTATGTGTGCATGAATTGTTCTTTTATGACATGCCGGTGCATAGGAAGAGAGTTAGACTTCGTTGTTGCATGATATATGTTACTTTGTGCTCACTACTAAATTATAAATCATTATTATTTAAAATTGGCTTTGATATACCTTGGGATCCTGGTGGATTCACTACTTGAGCACTATATGCCTAGCTTAATGGCTTTAAAGAAAGCGCTGCCAGGGAGACAACCCGTAAGTTTTAGAGAGTCATTTATTTCTATTGAGTTCTTTCATATAGTTTAAAACAACAAAAATAAAGAGGGGAACCCAAAACGTTTTCAAAAAGGAAAGTGAAAGTGAGAAAGACAAGCATTGTTGAAGTGGGAGAGCTCCTTGAACTTTTTTCATGATCACGGCAACTTTGTGAATCTTGATTACAGAAATGTTTCAACAAAAATAATTTTCCCCTTGTACAATTCCACTGTATTATAAAAATAATGTGCCAAGGTTTGCCTTTAGGACGTTTACATTTGCTTGATGGTCTGTACGGTACAGGACAGAAACTTTGGCTGTAGTGCGCGATTTTACTTTTTTAGCTGGAACGTCAAATGGTTACTATTCTTTTTGAACTCTCTTTCTATACAAATTTTTTATTTTTCCTAATTTTGGTAGAATTGTTCAAGTAACAGAAGTATGGTGAATGTTCAGATTATTACAGACTGTTCTGTTTTAGACAGATTCTGTTTTTGATGTATAGTTTGATTGTTTTGATGAAACTATCGATTCGTATCAGTGGATTAAGCCATGAAAAAGTTATATTACAGTAGACACAACGCAAAATAATATATGAATTTGTTTGCAACAGTACTTAGAGTAGTGATTTGCTTTATTATACTAACGGGTCTTACCGAGTTTTCTGTTGAAGTTTTGTGTGGATGAAGTGCTCGATGATCGAGAAGGTCTCGATGTGAGAAGAAGGAAGAGAGGCAAGAGCTCAAACTTGGGGATGCCCGAGGCACCCCAAGTAAATAGTCAAGGATACTCAAGCGTCTAAGCTTGGGGATGCTCCGGAAGGCATCCCCTCTTTCTTCAACAAGTATCGGTATGTTTTCGAATTCGTTTCGTTCATGCGATATGTGCAATCTTGGAGCGTCTTTTGCATTTAGTTTTCATTTTTCTTTTATGCACCATTCTGGTATGAGGTAGTCCTTGGTTTATTTATGGAATGCTCTTTGCACTTCACTTATATCTTTTGAGTATGGCTTTATAGAATGCTTCATGTGCTTCACTTATATCATTTGAAGTTCGGATTGCCTGTTTCTCTTTACATAGAAAACTGCCATTTGTAGAATGCTCTTTTGCTTCACTTATATTTGTTAGAACGTGGGCATATCTTTTGTAGAAAGAATTAAACTCTCTTGCTTCACTTATATCTATTTAGAGAGATGACAGGAACTGGTCATTCACATGATTAGTCATAAAATCCTACATAAAACTTGTAGATCACTGAATATGATATGTTTGATTCCTTGCAATAGTTTTGTAATATAAAGATGGTGATATTAGAGTCATGCTAGTGGGTAGTTGTGGATTAGTAGAAATACTTGTGTTGAGGTTTGTGATTCCCGTAGCATGCACGTATGGTGAACCGTTATGTAACGAAGTCGGAGCATGAGGTATTTATTGATTGTCTTCCTTATGAGTGGCGGTCGGGGACGAGCGATGGTCTTTTCCTACCAATCTATCCCCCTAGGGGCATGCGTAGTAGTACTTTTCTTCGAGGGCTAATAAACTTTTGCAATAAGTATGTGAGTTCTTTATGACTAATGCTGAGTCCATGGATTATACGCACTCTCACCCTTCCATCATTGCTAGCCTCTCTAGTATCGCGCAACTTTCGCCGGTACCATAAACCCACCATATACCTTCCCCAAAACAGCCACCATACCTACCTATCATGGCATTTCCATAGCCATTCTGAGATATATTGCCATGCAACTTCCATCATCATCATATACATGACTTGAGCATTCATTGTCATATTGCTTTGCATGATCGTAAGATAGCTAGCATGATATTTTCATGGCTTGTCCATTTTTTGATGTCATTGCTATGCTAGATCATTGCACATCCCGGTACACCGCCGGAGGCATTCATATAGAGTCATATCTTTGTTCTAGTATTGAGTTGTAATATCAAGTTGTAAGTAAATAAAAGTGTGATGATCATCATTATTAGAGCATTGCCCCGGTGAGGAAAGGATGATGGAGACTATGATTCCCCCACAAGTCGGTATGAGACTCTGGACGAAAAAAAGAGAAAGGCCAAAAAAAGAGAAGGCCCAAAAAAAGAGAAAAAAAGAAAACAAAAGAATGAGAGAAAAAGAGAGAACGGGCAATGTTACTATCCTTTTACCACACTTGTGCTTCAAAGTGGCACCATGTTCTTCATATAGAGAGTCTCTTGAGTTATCACTTTCATATACTAGTGGGAATTTTCATTATAGAACTTGTCTTGTATATTCCGATGATGGGCTTCCTCAAATGCCCGAGGTCTTCATGAGCAAGCAAGTTGGATGCACACCCACTTAGTTTTCAGTCTGAGCTTTCATACACTTATAGCTCTTAGTGCATCCGTTGCATGGCAATCCCTACTCACTCACATTGATATCTATTGATGGGCATCTCCATAGCCCGTTGATACACCTAGTTGATGTGAGACTATCTTCTCCTTTTTGTCTCCTCCACAACCACCATTCTATTCCACCTATAGTGCTATATCCATGGCTCACACTCATGTATTGTGTGAAAGTTGAAAAGGTTTGAGAACATCAAAAGTATGAAACAATTGCTTGGCTTGTCATCGGGGTCGTGCATGATTTGAATATTTTGTGTGGTGAAGATGGAGCATAGCCAGACTATATGATTTTGTAGGGATAACTTTCTTTGGCCATGTTATTTTGAAAATACATGATTGCTTTATTAGTATTCTTGAAGTATTATCATCTTGATGTCAAATGATAGACTATTGCTTTGAATCACTCGTGTCTTAATATTCATGCCATGATTAGATTACATGATCAAGATTATGCTAGGTAGCATTCCACATAAAAATATCCTTTTTATCATTTACCTACTCGAGGACGAGCAGGAATTAATCTTGGGGATGCTGATACGTCTCCATCGTATGTATAATTTTTGATTGTTCCATGCCAATATTCTACAACTTTCATATACTTTTGGCAACTTTTTATATTTTTTTTGGGACTAACATATTGATCCAGTGCCCAGTGCCAGTTCCTGTTTGTTGCATGTTTTATGTTTCGCAGAATATCCATATAAACGGAATCCAAACGAGATAAAAATGGATGGAGAATATTTTTGGAATATTTGGAGAATTCCAGAAGAAAAATCCGCGTGAGACGGTGCCCGAGGTGGCCATGAGACAAGGGGGCGCCTGCCCCCCTGGGCGCGCCCCTGACCCTCATGTGGCCACTCGTAAGGCGGTTGATGCCCTTCTTCGGCCGCAAGAAAGCTAATTTTTGGTTAAAAAAATCACGGCGAAGTTTTCGGTCCAATCGGAGTTACGGATCTCCATATATATACTAAACGGTGAAAGGGGTCCAATCGCAGAACAGAACACAGAAATAGAGAGAGACAGAGAGACAGATTTAATCTTGGAGGGGCTCTCACCCCTCCCATGCAATGGAGGCCAAGGACCAGAGGGGAAACCCTTCTCCCATCTAGGGAGGAGGTCAAGGAAGAAGAAGACGAAGGGGCCCCTCCCCCCTTCTCTTCCGGTGGCGACGGAACACTGCCGTGGCCATCATCATCATCACCGCGATCTACACCAACACCTCCGCCATCTTCACCAACATCTCCATCACCTTCCCCCCCTCTATCTACAGCGGTCCAGTCTCCCGCAACCCGCTGTACCCTCTACTTCAACATGGTGCTTTATGCTTCATATTATTATCCAATGATGTGTTGCCATCCTATGATGTCTGAGTAGATTTTCTTTGTCCTATTGGTGGTTAATGAATTGCTTTGATTGATTTAATTTGCTTGTCGTTATGTTGTTGTCCTTTGGTGACCATCATATGAGTGTGCACGTGGATCACACCATAGGGTTAGTTGTATGTTGATAGGACTATGTATTGGAGGGCAAGAGTGACAGTAACTTCAACCTACCATAGAAATTGATGCATACGGGATTGAAGGGGGACCAATGTATCTTAATGCTATGGTTGGGTTTTACCTTAATTTACGTTAGTAGTTGCGGATGCTTGCTAATAGTTCCAATCATAAGTGCAGAGAATTCCAAGTTAGGGATAACATGCTAGCAGTGGCCTCTCCCACATAAAACTTGCTATCGGTCTAGTAAAGTAGTCGATGGCTTAGGGGCAATTCCACTACTCCTACCACCACTTTTCCACACTCGCTAAATTTACTTTATTGCTTATTTACTTACAACAGCCCCTACCTTTTATTTAATTGCTCTTTATTATCTTGCAAATCTATCCAACAACACCTACAAAGTACTTCTAGTTTCATACTTGTTCTAGGTAAAGCGAACATCAAGCGTGCGTAGAGTTGTATTGGTGGTCGATAGAACTTGAGGGAACATTTGTTCTGCCTTTAGCTCCTCGTTGGGTTCGACGCTCTTACTTATCGAAAACTGTTGCGATCCCCTATACTTGTGGGTTATCAGTTTCTCCCCGTCTACTCTCTTGTGATGAATTGAGTTTTCCCTTTGAAGTTATCTTATCAGATTGAGTCTTTAAGGATTTGAGAACACTTGATGTATGTCTCGCATGTGCTTATCTGTGGTGACAATGGGATATCATGTGATCCACTTGATGTATGTTTTGGTGATCAACTTGCGAGTTTCGTGACCTCGTGAACTTATGCATAGGGGTTGGCACACGTTTTCGTCTTGACTCTCCAGTAGAAACTTTGGGGCACTCTTTAAAGTTCTTTGTGTTGGTTGAATAGATGAATCTGAGATTGTGTGATGCATATCATATAATCATACCCACGGATACTTGAGGTGACATTGGAGTATCTAGGTGACATTAGGGTTTAGCTTGATTGTTGTCTTAATGTGTTATTCTAGTACGAACTCTATGATAGATTGAACGGAAAGAATAGCTTCATGTTATTTTACTACGGACTCTTGAATAGATCGATCAGAAAGGATAACTTTGAGGTGGTTTCGTACCCTACCATAATCTCTTCGTTTGTTCTCTGCTATTGGTTACTTTGGAGTGACTCTTTGTTGCATGTTGAGGGCTAGTTATATGATCCAATTATGTTATTATTGTTGAGAGAACTTGCACTAGTGAAAGTATGAACCCTAGGCCTTGTTTCAACACATTGCAATACCGTTTGTGCTCACTTTTATCATTAGTTACCTTGCTGTTTTTATATTTTCAGATTACAAAAACCTATATCTACCATCCATATTGCACTTGTATCACCATCTCTTTGCTGAACTAGTGCACCTATACAATTTACTATTGTATTGGGTGTGTTGGGGACACAAGAGACTCTTTGTTATTTGGTTGCAGGGTTGTTTGAGAGAGACCATCTTCATCCTACGCCTCCCACAGATTGATAACCCTTAGGTCATCCACTTGAGGGAAATTTGCTACTGTCCTACAAACATCTGCACTTCGAGGCCCAACAACGTCTACCAGAAGAAGGTTGTGTAGTAGACATCAAGATCTTTTCTGTCGTCGTTGCCGGGGAGGTTAGCGCTTGAAGGTATATCTTTAGATCTTGCAATCGAATCTTTTTGTTTCTTGTTTTAGCACTAGTTTAGTTTATAAAAGAAAACTACAAAAAATGGAATTGAGTTTGCCTCACACACTTCATCTTTTTAATATCTTTTGTGAGAATGATGGAAAGGAAATTTGTGCTCAAATGCTAGAAGAAGAAGTCTATAAAATGTTTGGCACTAAATCTTTTAATAATGAGCATGATGCAATGTTTTTAGTATGAACTCCTTGAATATCCATAGTACTAATGATGATTGCACTAGTCATGATGAAAATGTCTCTTATAAGCATGTCAACTTTTGTGGAATATATAGAGCCTGCAAGTACACACCAATTAGGGAAAATAGATTTTGCAAGAGGCATAAGTATTTGGAAACTAAATGGTTGCAAGAAAGGCTAGATATTTGTGCTGAAAATTTAAACTTTCTTAGTTGTACTTGTGAACTTTGCAATGAACGTGATCATTTTAGTACCCAATGCAAATTGTTTCATGATCGTATCGTGTCCAAAAATTGTGATGACTTGATTTCCCTTGCACATCATAACGAACTTAGTTTGCTCTTGGGTTATGAAGAAATGAAATTTATATCTAAGGTTATTTTAGAATTTTCCCTTGATAGAGTTCTTAATTTTGATCTAGAGGAAATTTATATGTATTGTGCGGTGAATTGCATTGAAAATCCTTATATTGCCAAGTAAATGAAGAAAAGAAAACAAATAGAGGATGAAGAGAATACTAATGAATGGGAAGAGGCTTCCCAATATCCTCCTATTATTTCTTATGACGAATCAGGTAATGAGGAGGAGCCTTCTATTCAACCAATCTCATTAATAAGGAGCTCAAAAAAGAGGGTTAAACCCACACATGATGTGAAGAAGAAAAAGAAAAGACGGAGAAGCAAAGGTAGAAAGGTATCCATACTATTAATCATGAGAGTGATTATGCTTATAATATGAAAAGGCCCAAGCTTGGGGATGCTATGTTTGATGAGAATGACATATTTGAGAATATATCTGCTGCAATTAATGTCTGTCCCAAGCTTGGGGATGCTACGTTTGATGAAGTTGATATTTTTTAGCCTCCCAAGTTTTGATATGCAAATTTGTTATGATGATAGCATGCCTCCTACTTATGATGATTATATTGATGAAAGTGGGTTTGGAAGAGTGTCAACTTTAGGAAGTAATGATCCCACTATTTTGGAGGATGTTGAATCTTATTGTGATAATTATGAAAGTGGATTTGGGGAGGTCATGACTTTATTTAGTAATGATTCCACTATCTTGGAAGAGGTTTCAATCGTATGATGAGAACAAAGTTGCTACTTATGATGATTATTGTGATGATACTTATGCTATAAAAAGTAGTGATGATTATATTTATAAACCTTGTCATGATTATGATTACCCTTTTTCTGAACATTACTCCTTTAATGTGGAAACAATTTATAGTATTCGAGTTTCTTATGATACTCCCACTATTCCGAACAAGAAGAATTTTGCTTATGTGGAGAGTAATAAAATTTCTATGCTTGTAGATCATGAAAAGAGTTCTTTATGTGATGGTTATATTGTTGAATTCATTCATGATGCTACTGAAAATTATTATGAGGGAGGAATATATGCTTGTAGGACTTACAATAATATCAAGTGTCCTCTCTATGTGCTTAAAGTTTTGAAGTTATGCTTGTTTTACCTTCCTATGCAAGTTGATTCTTGTTCCCACAAGTTGTTTTCTCACAAAATCCCTATGCATAGGAAGTGGGTTAGACTTAAATGTGCTAGTAATATTCTTCATGATGCTCTCTTTATGTTCTAATTCTTAACTTTTATGTGAGCATCATTGAAATCATCATGCCTAGCTAGGGGCGTTAAACGATAGCGCTTGTTGGAAGGCAACCCAATTTTATTTATGTTACTTGATTTTTGTTCTTGTTTAGTAATAAATAAATCATCTATCCTCTGTTATGATTGTGTTTTTTATGTTTTAATTAGTGTTTGTGCCAAGTAAAGCCTTTAGGATCTTCTTGGGTGATTGTTATTTGATCTTGCTGTAAAACACAAAAAGTATGCGCTCACGAGAATAATTTTCATACCAGAGAGCGATAAAATACCAATTCCACTTTCAGTAGATCAATAGAAAAATTTCCTAGGACTTCCTAATTCTCAGGATTTTTGGAGTTAAAGAAGTATTCGGAACCTACAGATTACTACAGCCTGTTCTTTTTTGACAGATTCTGTTTTCTATGTGTTGTTTGCTTATTTTGATGAATCTATGAGTAGTATCGGAGGGTATGAACCATACAGAAGTTGGAATACAGTAGATATTACACAAATATGAATTTAGAATGAGTTCACAATAGTATCTAAGTGGTGATTTATTTTCTTATACTAACAGAGCTTACGAGTTTTCTATTAAGTTTTGTGTTGTGAAGTTTGCAAGTTTTGGGTAAAGATTCGATGGACTATGGAATAAGGAGTGGCAAGAGCCTAAGATTGGGGATTACCATGGCACCCCAAGGTAAACTACAAGGAAACCAAAAAGCCTAAGCTTGGGGATGCCCCGGAAGGCATCCCCTCTTTCGTCTTCGTTCATCGGTAACTTTACGTGGAGCTATATTTTTATTCACCACATGATATGTGTTTTGCATGGAGCGTCATTTTATTTTCTTTTGTTTTACTTGCTGTTTGAATAAAATATCAAGATCTAAAATTCTTAAATGTTAGAGAGTCTTCATATAGTTGCCTAATTATTCGACTACTCATTGATCTTCACTTATATCTTTCGGAGTAGTTTGTTGTTGCTCTAGTGCTTCACTTATATCTTTTTAGAGCACAGTGGTGGTTTTATTTTATAGAAATAGATGAACTCTCATGAGTCACTTATATTATTTTGAGAGTGCTAAACAACATGGTAATTTGCTTTGGTTATGAATTTAGTCCTAATATGTTGGGCATCCAAGAGGGATATAATAAAAACTTTCATATAAAGTGCATTGAATATTATGAGAAGTTTGATACTTGATGATTGTTTTGAGATATGGGGATCGTAATATTAGAGTCATGCTAGTGAGTAGTTGTGAATTTGAGAAATACTTGTGTTAAAGTTTGTGATTCCCGTAGCATGCACGCACTACAAAAAAATACACTTCCGTGATGATACGTGTTTGTCACAGTAGGTCGCTTTTTTTGTCATGCATGTACATCCATGACAAATTTATGACAGAATCAAGATAGTCATACCTGTGCTGTCGTAGAAGTGTTCCATGACATCACCAAAATTATCATCACGGAAGTGTCCACTTCCATGACGATAAATCGCGTGTCACAGAAGTGCTTTCGTCAAGGGTGACCGACACGTGGCATCCATTGTAACGGAACGCCGTTAAGATATCGGGTCGTGTTTTGGATCCGATAACCCGTTAACAGCCCCGACCAATGGGGATTTTCCACATGTAAAATCATCATTGGCTAGAGGAAACACATGTCGGCTCATCGTCGGGACAGATGTCATCCAGTCAATGGACGGAAGGCGCCTATGATACGTCGACACGTGGCACAACCCAACAAGTTTAAATGGGCCGGCCCAGCTAAAGGCCCATGAAATTTTGTGGACCATAATGGGCTGGCCTAGCTAAAGGCCCACAAGATTTTGCGGGCCATAATGGGCTGGCCCAGGTTAAGGCCCACAAGATTTTTTTGTGCCATAATGGGCCAGCCCAGGTAAAGGCCCACAAGATTCTTGCGGGACATAATGGGCCGGCCCAGCTAAAGGCCCACGAGATTTCGCCGACATTAATGGGCTGGCCTAGCTGTAGGCCCACAAGATTTTGAGGACCCTAGTAGGCTGGCCCATTAACTGGCTGCCATGTTTTGGGCCAAATGCCGGCCCATATTTGATCCGGTCCATTAATGGCTTGCCACGCTTCGGGCCTAATAGTGGCCCATATGAGATCCGGCCCGTTAAAAGCCTACCACGTTCTAGGCCAAATTACGGTCCAGATCAGGTCCGGCCCTTTAAGAGGCTTTGGGCTCAATTATGGCCCATATCAGATTCGGCCCGTCAACTGGACACTATGCTTTTGGGCCCACTTGCTAAAGGCCCACTTAGTTTTGGCATGTTAAGGGCCCGTTTAACATTTCGGCCCTATATTAATTTCGTCCTGTTAAAAGCCCGTCATATAGTTGGGCCTAACTACGGCCCGGTTTGCATCCGGCCTGCTCGCAGCCGATATCTGATTGGGCCAAACAAGGACCCAGACAATTTTGCGCTGTTAAAAGCACATGATTTTATTCGCACAATCATGGGTCGGGGTTCATTTTGGGCTGCTGCATAACTAGTAGGAATTAAGAACAAATCTACTCTATACAATAAAGAAATTACGGCATAGTAACTAAGAATAAGCCTACACTACACAATAAAGGATTTAAGGTATATTACATCCACTGGGCATCAAAGTTCGCCACCAGTGATCATAAAGCGCAACGAAGAAGCATATTACAAAAACTGGGAACCATTGCAGCATAACAAAATAATACTGAACCGAGACCACTTCCAAGACAGTTCAAGAAAGGTTAGCCTTGCGGGGGAACTGCTGCGCAAGCTATTGAGCAAGGCTGTGAGATCGTCCTAGCATGTCGGTCATAGCTTCCAGGTGTAGCTGTTTAGCGATGAGGTTCTCATTGGTGTTCTCCGCAATCTTTCTTAGAGATAGGACTTCAAGTCGAAGTTGAGTTGTAGAATGCCTTTCTGCTAGAACTTGGGACTGAAGAAGTCGAACTGATGCAGACAACGAATTCCGTGAGCTTGTCTGACTGTTAGTCTCAAGTAACTTGAACACTGCATCAAGACAAGACTTTGGGGCTGTCTCGCTATCTTCAAGATGTTTTGCCTTCTTTGCTGCAATATATGTCGGGTTTGTCTCACAGCCTTCAGCAGATTTGTGCATGCCATCAGGCATATCACCCTGAAACAAAGCAGAGAGATGACAGGTTTTGCACGTGTATAAACAAAGATGATAACTGTTCTGTCAATTCTATCCAATTTCAAATTAGAAAATAAAGAGTATGTTCAAAATATCAATAGCATAATTTGGCATTGTTCATAATGTGGGGAGCTTCACCACACTACTGGATTACCATGTCAACATAACAAGCATTGATGAAGGGCAAAGAAAATCATTGTATCTATTTTGGATAATGTGCATGGCATGTTGTTCATATCATCAGCCAAATCAGTAAGATAAAACAGGAGATGACAAGGTGCAAACGTGGGCTGCTTCACCACACACTGGATTATAGATCCACAAAAACAAGCATACATATAGGGAGTATTAAGTAATGTGCATGGTATGAATAAGGAATTTGGTTTTACAAGTAAAACTTAGAACTTACGGTTCTTACGAACATGCATTTTGGTAGAAACAGCAAACTAAACAGCAGTAAATGATAGGGTGTATGAGCAAATTAAACAGCAATTGAGGATAAAGGCTTTAGAAGGACTGACTTACATTAACAGTTAACACCAGCTTTATAATGCCCTTCTCCGTGGCAAGGGAAGGATAACTCAAGAATTTCAGCACATAATGTTCTTCATAAGCATTGCCTGTACTCTACATTTTGTAGAGAGTAATTATAGATATGATAATACTAGAAGGGATAGAGGATAATGAAGATAAGATGCAGATTGATGCTACATAATCAACTACCAATCCCTGGAAGTACAAGCGTTATAGGACAAAATGTACTGACAAGAGCAATGGGCTACACTTCTGCACTGGCATTGTCTGTGTATTCTACTTGTTGGTAAGATTAAATATAGATCTGATATTTTTTAGTAAATGGTGGGCGAGGGAGATAAGATGTAGAATGCTACAAAATGAACCAATCCCTCTTCCCATAATACAAGAGTGTCTTGAACACTGGTGTACTGTACAAAACGTTCTTATATTATGGGATGGAGGGAGTAGCTGTTAATCTAAGTACAGTGATAGACCATGTTCAGTCCTTACAAGAGGACTGCAGAGCTAAACCTCTTCAAAAGCATTGGGTTGATTCTAAATTTATGTAAGAGTCCATACGGATCTTATAATGTCCACCAAATGGACGATTACGAGGCTAACATGTGCAGTGATGCTACATAATCAAACATCTATGAAAGTAAGTATGGTCATACAGGGCAAGAGGTACTCACAAGAGCAATGTAGTGTGCAGTATAGTTGCGAGATTCTGTGGTCCCTTGAGAACGAATGTTCTTCTGCTAACAGTTTTTATACAAGTGAGACATTAAGGCAAATGCAGAAATGTAGTTCAAATTGTGATGTCATATCATAGAAAGTACCTTACGCTGCAGCCGAGACCAATTGTAACAAGACTATTCCAGTCACCGTCAGATAAATGTAGCACCTGAGACTTTACAGAAATTTTGTTTAGAGGCTTGCCATCGAAGTGCTCTTGCCTCAGGTAGGAACGATAGTTCATCAACGAGTGCTTGAAGAGCGCAACCAACCCTTGCTCGTCATCACAATCCAGTTTGCGCCTCGCCTATTTAAAAGAATGAAATCTTGTGTCTTCTGTCAGCAGAAACATATGCATTAATGACCATGAATAACATTAGTACATTACTTACGCGTAAGTTGCGGAGGAAGACTGGAAATTGTTCTGTGTCTGCGGTATAATCTTTCCATGAAGAAAAGATGCGCACAAAGTTCCTGACAACAATATAAGCTTCGTCTTCTAAACTAGGAAGAAATAGAACAGGGGTCCTATTTGCTGCAATTAGGGCTCTCTCTGGTTGGAAAAGGGATTTGGCAACTGGATTTGGTGTACTCTTTGCTGGAATGGGGGTTTTGCGTCGTACAGCTAGTGCTATGTCAACTGGCATAATCGTACTGTTTGCTGCAGTTGGCGTCTGTTGAGTTTGGGCATCAGAAATGACCAGTGTAGTAGGGCTAGAGTCTACTAGAGTTGCGGTATTTTGTGGGTCAGGTGATATTGCAACTACACCTAATGGGCTATTTGATTTATCAGGTGCCACTACCTTTTCCAAATACTTTGCTTGTGCTCCTCCACGATCAGCAATCGCCCTCTTCCTTTTGATCGTCTGATACACAAGAACAGCATTTGAATGGATAAATATGGTATGATGACAGATGGAATATGTACTAAAAATGGATAGGCAGGGCGTATTCACATACACGATGTGTAAACTAAGCTAATGGCAGTTCAACAAAGTAGAAGCAATGCAAAGCATTAGTTGCAAGATATGTGCGAGTAATGTAACCTTGGAAAGTTAGAGCAAGTACCTTGATGGGTGAATAAGATAGGGCATCTTCCTCTGACTCCTCCACTAGGGAGCTACATTGACTTAGGTCTCACTCTAGCTCAGAATCACTGTTGGGATCATATTCTGAGCATGAATCCGTAGGTGGAGAGTGTTTGCATTGCATTGCATCCAGACTTGATTTCAGTCCCTTAATGCCAAGTTTGACAGCCATGGCATTGTTCTGCTTTATTCTTTTCATGCGCGCAAGCCCATAATCATTATGATGTTGTTCAGAATATGAGATTCATGAAAACATAAAAAGTAGTAAGATTATCTAGGGAATGCATTGCGGTTTCAACTCGGAGAGTGTCTCCCTATAAACCCCTGCATATGCAAAGTTCACCTCCCCAACCGTGCTGACCAAAGCACACATAGAGATACACACCCGAGCGGCGAACATGCATTTTCGAAACTAATTTAGGAACATTTAGCTGACCAATTAAACAACTCTGTTTTAATAATATCAGATTCGTATTTGAACAACTAAGCTTGTTTAGCTTGATGGGTGGAGCAGTGTTATTATGACACGAAGCATGTATTCTGATCGTATAGTGATCATAAAAGGGGGAAACTCTAAGCATATATTTTTTTAGCAAAAGAGGGTTTCCCCTCTGATATCTATTAAAGAAACCGCCACGGAACCAACATGATCAATTAAACCCTAAGCATGATCAATTAAACTGTATTATGGCTGTGCCATGGCAGATTTGAAGCTGCAAACCGGAGAAATGATATTTAGCATCCATTGTTTGCTTCGAACTAAGAACTAAATTCTAAGAGTTGAAAAGAAAGTAGAGTAACCAAGTTAAGATCTATTTTCTGGTTGAGATCAAAATGTTGAGGAGATATGAAGTACCACCTCTCTTGCGGCACCGTGTAGGCATCGGGGGTGCGATGGCTGTCGGTGGCGTTGAAGCAGATCTGCGACGGTAGACGGGTGCATCAGGGGATAAGTCTCGTTGCGGTGGAAGAGAAGGTCGTGTGAGCAGCCCCGGCAAAGAGGACGATGGCGCCGATGAAGCGAGAGGACGCGATGCAAGGCTATTGGTCCGTCGCCGTGGATGAGAAACGTCCATCTCTAGCAGTGGACAACGCGGTCTTGGTAGGCGCTCCGGCATGGTGGAGGATGGTGGCGATGGATGTCGTGGAGGAAGACGGCGATGGATGCGGTGGCGGACGGAGGCTGGTGTGGGAATGGGGTGTTCTAGCGCGGACAGTGTATGAATGGGAAAATGGAGGGAGAGGTATGGGGAACCATGTTTTTGGGACGCTCCTGTCTGAAATATGGGAAAGTGACGAACTTATCCCCCGTTTCAAATTTGGACATCTCGCCGGTTGGGGATAGGACGGTAATCTCACATCTCCCAAATATTTGCCGGTAACTATTTCAGGCGAGGAGAGGGTGTTTTGCCGCCCACGGTTGGCGCCCACGGTGTATGAACGGGGCTGACAGGTAGGACGGTTGTCTCATGTTTGATGGAAGTTACACATCTTCCCCTATTTAAAATATTAGCCTACATCTATTTTGGACGAGGAGAGGGTGTTTTGCCGCCCACCGTGTATGAATGGGGAATGGAGGGAGAAACAGAGGTCTTCCGGACGAGCTTGAATCAAATGAGTTTTGCCTCCCATGTTTGACGCCCACCGTGTCGGAATGGGCTCAGAGGCGGTCGTGTCACGTCTAATTGAAGTTACTAACCTACCCCTATTTAGAACAGTGGAAATCAGGCCGATGGATTGTCCGTGTAATGGGTAGACAGTAATTTCCATCTCCCAAACACTTGGCTTCGGGTAGCCGATGTGGGAGTGGACATTTTGCTGTTTCTTTTGAATTTTGGGACAATAAGCATCCACGTTTACCCTGGCAACTAAATTCGAATCCATTTTGTATTCCTATATGAATCTTTATAAATCATTCTATGTGTTTTTATATATCCTCAAAAGGACGACAAAGATGTATTCCACTGTCATATATGAATATAGTTTACAAATGCCGATACTCAAATTCAGAAACTAGAATCTAGTTTAAGGTGAATTCGAATATTTAGAAGACTTCATGTCCAACTCAAATGTCACACGCAGCATAATGTGTACTCCCATTTAGATATGTACACAAGCGATGTATCAAGATTCAAATACCGAGTCAATCAACCAAGAATGTACGGAACTAACAGATATATAAACACTTATAGAGTATATGGATCAATAATATCAACTAACATACATAAGCCAGGCCGTTGTACTTTTTTTGGCTACAACAACATCCTTTTTTTAGCCAGCATCTTGGCCCTTTCCGATGCGTGCTACTTATGGTCCGTCTATACTACTATTGCTGAATACACATTCAGCCCGATTGGTATATTTGTTGGAAATATGCCCTAGAGGCAATAATAAATTGGTTATTATTATATTTCCTTGTTCATGATAATCGTTTATTATCCATGCTAGAATTGTATTGATAGGAAACTCAGATACATGTGTGGATACATAGACAACACCATGTCCCTAGTAAGCCTCTAGTTGACTAGCTCGTTGATCAATAGATGGTTACGGTTTCCTGACCATGGACATTGGATGTCGTTGATAACGGGATCACATCATTGGGAGAATGATGTGATGGACAAGACCCAATCCTAAGCCTAGCACAAAGATCGTGTAGTTCGTATGCTAAAGCTTTTCTAATGTCAAGTATCATTTCCTTAGACCATGAGATTGTGCAACTCCCGGATACCGTAGGAATACTTTGGTGTGCCAAACGTCACAACGTAACTAGGTGGCTATAAAGGTACACTACAGGTATCTCCGAAAGTGTCTGTTGGGTTGGCACGAATCGAGACTGGGATTTGTCACTCCGTGTGACGGAGAGGTATCTCTGGGCCCACTCGGTAGGACATCATCATAATGTGCACAATGTGATCAAGGAGTTGATCACGGGATGATGTGTTACGGAATGAGTAAAGAGACTTGCCGGTAACGAGATTGAATAAGGTATCGGGATACTGACGATCGAATCTCGGGCAAGTACAATACCGCTAGACAAAGGGAATTGTATACGGGATTGATCGAATCCTCGACATTGTGGTTCATCCGATGAGATCATCGTGGAACATGTGGGAACCAACATGGGTATCCAGATCCCGCTGTTGGTTATTGACCGGAGAACATCTCGGTCATGTCTGCATGGTTCCCGAACCCGTAGGGTCTACACACTTAAGGTTCGATGACGCTAGGGTTATAAGGAATAGATATACGTGGTTACCGAATGTTGTTCGGAGTCCCGGATGAGATCCCGGACGTCACGAGGAGTTCCGGAATGGTCCGGAGCTAAAGATTTATATATGGGAAGTCCTGTTTTGGTCACTGGAAAAGTTTCGGGTTTTATAGGTAACGTACCGGGACCACCGGGAGGGTCCTGGGGGTCCACCAAGTGGAGCACCAGCCCCGGAGGGCAGCATGGGCCAAGTGTGGGAGGGGACCAGCCCCAGGTGGGCTGGTGCGCCCCCCCACCAAGGCCCAAGGCGCAAGGGAGAGTGGAAGGGGGCAAACCCTAGGCTCAGATGGGCCTAAGGCCCAGCTAGTGGTGCGCCCCCTCTCTCCCCCCTTGGCCGCCCCCCTAGATGGGATCTAGGGCTGGCCGCCACCCCTAGGGGTGGAAATCTAGGTGGGGCACAGCCCCTCCCCTCCCCCTATATATACTTGAGGTTTTGGGCTGCTAGACACATGATTTGATCTCTCCCTGGCGTAGCCCTACCTCTCTCCTCCTCGTCTCTTGCGGTGCTTGGCGAAGCCCTGCTGGAGTACCATGCTCCTCCACCACCACCACGCCGTTGTGCTGCTACTGGATGGAGTCTTCCTCAACCTCTCCCTCTCTCCTTGCTAGATCAAGGCATGGGAGACGTCACCGGGCTGTACGTGTGTTGAACACGGAGGTGTCGTCCGTTCGACACTAGGATCTCCGGTGATTTGGATCACGACAAGGACGACTCCTTCAACCCATTCTCTTGAATGCTTCCGCATAGCGATCTACAAGGGTATGTAGATGCACTCTCCTTCCCTCGTTGTTGGTTTCTCCATAGATAGATCTTGGTGACACGTAGGAAAAATTTGAATTTCTGCTACGTTCCCCAACAGTGGCATCATGAGCTAGGTCTATTGCGTAGATTCTATGCACAAGTAGAACACAAAGTAGTTGTGGGCGTTGATTTTGTTCAATATGCTTACCGTTACTAGTCCAATCTTGTTTCGACGGCATCGTGGGATGAAGCGGCCCGGACCAACCTTACACGTACGCTTACATGAGACCGGTTCTACCGACTGACATGCACTAGTTGCATAAGGTGGCTGGCGGGTATCTGTCTCTCCCACTTTAGTCAGAACGGATTCGATGAAAAGGGTCCTTATGAAGGGTAAATAGAAATTGGCATATCACGTTGTGGTTTTTGCGTAGGTAAGAAACGTTCTTGCTAGAAACCCATAGCAGCCACGTAAAACATGCAAACAACAATTAGAGGACGTCTAACTTGTTTTTGCAGGGTATGCTATGTGGTGTGATATGGCCAAAGGATGTGATGAATGATATATGTGATGTATGAGATGATCATGTTCTTGTAATAGGAATCACGACTTGCATGTCGATGAGTATGACAGTCGGCAGGAGCCATAGGAGTTGTCTTAATTTATTTATGACCTATGTGTCAACATAAACGTCATGTAATTACTTTACTTTATTGCTAACCATTAGCTATAGTAGTAGAAGTAATAGTTGGCGAGACAACTTCATGAAGACACGGCGATGGAGATCATGGTGTCATGCCGGTGACGATGATGATCAAAGATCCCCGAAGATGGAGATCAAAAGGAGCAATATGATATTAGCCATATCATGTCACTATTTGATTGCATGTGATGTTTATCATGTTTATACATCTTATTTTCTTAGAACGACGGTAGTAAATAAGATGATCCCTCATTAAAATTTCAAGAAAGTGTTCCCCCTAACTGTGCACCGTTGCGAAAGTTCGTCGTTTCGAAGCACCACGTGATGATCGGGTGTGATAGATTCTTACGTTCGAATACAACGGGTGTTGACGAGCCTAGCATGTACAGACATGGCCTCGGAACACATGCAAAACACTTAGGTTGACTTGACGAGCCTAACATGTACAGACATGGCCTCGGAACACAAGAGACCGAAAGGTCGAGCATGAGTTGTATGGTAGATACAATCAACATGAAGATGTTCACCGATGTTGACTAGTCCGTCTCACGTGATGATCGGACACGGCCTAGTTGATTAGGATCATGTATCACTTAGATGACTAGAGGGATGTCTATCTGAGTGGGAGTTCATAAGATGAACTTAATTATCCCGAACATAGTCAAAAGGTCTTCGAAAATTATGTCGTAGCTCGCGCTTCAGTTCTACTGTTTAGATATGTTCCTAGAGAAAATTTAGTTGAAAGTTGATAGTATCAATTATGCGGACTAGGTCCGTAAACTGAGGATTGTCCTCATTGCTTCCTAGAAGGCTTATGTCCTTAATGCACCACACAGTGTGCTGAACCTCGAACATCGTCTGTGGATGTTGCGAACATCTGACATACACATTTTGATAACTACGTGATAGTTCAGTTAAACGGTTTAGAGTTGAGGCACCGAAGACGTTTTGAAACGTCGCGAAACATATGAGATGTTTCGAGGGCTGAAATTGGGATTTCAGGCTCGTTCCCACATCAAGAGGTATAAGACCTCCGACGATTTTCTTAGCCTGCAAACTAAGGGAGAAAAGCTCAATTGTTGAGCTTGTGCTCAGATTGTCTGAGCACAACAATCATTTGATTCGAGTGGGAGTTGATCTTCCATATGAGATAGTGATATTTCTCCGAAGTCATTGCCACCAAGCTGCTAGAGCTTCGTGATGAACTATAACATATCAGGGATAGATATGATGATTCTTGAAATATTCGTGATGTTTGACACCGCGAAAGTAGAAATCAAGAAGGAGCATCAATTGTTGATGGTTAGTGAAACCACTAGTTTCAAGAAGGGCAAGGGCAAGAAGGGATACTTCATGAAACGGCAAATCAGCTGCTGCTCTAATGAAGAAACCCAAAGTTGAACCCAAACCCGAGACTAAGTGCTTCTGTAATAAGGGGAACAGTCACTGGAGCAGAATTACCCTAGATACTTGGTAGATGAGAAGGCTGGCAAGGTCGGTAGAAGTATATTGGATATACATTGTGTTAATGAGTACTTTACTAGTACTCCTAGTAGCACCAGGGTATTAGATACCGGTTCGGTTGCTAAGTGTTATAACTCGAAACAAAAGGCTACGGAATAAACGGAGACTAGCTAAAAGGTGAGATGACGATATGTGTTGGAAGTATTTCCAAGGTTGATCAAATATCGTATGCTCCCTCTACCATCGAGATTGGTATTAAAACCTAAATAATTGTTATTTGGTGTTTGCGTTGAGCATAGACATGATTGGATTATGTCTATCGCGATACGGTTATTCATTTAAGGAGAATAATGGTTACTCTGTATATTTGAATAATACCATCCCGATCGTAGTGATACACATTTTCATGCCAAAGGTATAAGATAGTAATGATAGTACCACACAAATGTGGCACTGCAATTTGAGTCATATTGGTATAAAACGCATGAAGAAGCTCCATATTGATGGATTTTTGGACTCACTCATTTTTGAAAGGATTGAGACATGCGAACCATGTTTGTTGGTAGATATGCATGAAGAAACTCTATACAGATGGATCGTTTGGACTCACTTGATTTTGAATCACTTGAGACATGCAAATCATACCACATGGGCAAGATGACTGAAAGCCTCGTTTTCAGTAAAATGGAACAAGAAAGCAACTTGTTGGAAGTAATCCATCTTGATGTGCGCAGTCCAATGAGTGTTGAGGCATGTAGTGGATATCGTTATGTTCTTACTTCACAAATGATTTGAGTAGATACTAAGTATATTTACTTGATGAAACATAAGTCTGGATTATTGAAAGGTTCAAGTAATTTCACAGTGAAGTTAAACATCGTCGTGGCAAGAGGATAAAATGTCTATGATATGATCGTAGATATGAATATCTGAATTACGAGTTTGGCACAGAATTAAGACATTGTGGAAATTGTTTCACAACTAATACAACCTGGAACACCATAGTGTGATGGTGTGTCCGAACATCATAACTGCACCCTATTGGATATGATGCATACCATGATGTCTCTTATCGAATTACCACGATAGTTTATGGGTTAGGCATTAGAGACAACCACATTTACTTTAAATAGGGCACCACGTAATTCCGATGAGACGACACCATATGAACTATGGTTTAGAGAAACCTAAGCTGTCATTTCTTAAAAGTTTGGGTCTGCGACACTTATGTGAAAAAGTTTCAGGCTGATAAGCTTGAACCCAAAGCGGATAAATGCATCTTCATAGGACACCCAAAACAGTTGGTTATACCTCCTGTCTCAGATCCGAAAGCAATAAGGGATTGTTTCTAGAATCGGGTCCTTTCTCGAGGAAAAGTTTCTCCCGAAAGAATTGAGTGGGAGGATGGTGGAGACTTGATGAGGTTATTGAACCTTCTCTTCAACTAGTGTGTGGCAGGGCACAGGAAGTTGTTCCTGTGGCACCTACACCAATTGAAGTGGAAGCTTATGATAGTGATCATGAAACTTCAGATCAAGCCACTAACAAACCTCGTGGGATGACAAGGATGCGTACTACTTCAGAGTGGTACTAATCCTGTCTTGGAAGTCATGTTGCTAGACAACAATGAACCTACGAGCTATGGAGAAGCGGTGGTGGGCCCGGATTCCAATAAATGGCTCGAGGCCATAAAATCCGAGAGAGGATCCATGTATGAAAACAAAGTGTAGACTTTGGTAGAACGGCTCGATGGTCGTAAGTCTGTTGAGTACAGATGGATTTTAAAAGGAAGACGGACAATGATGGTAAGTATCACCATTAAGAAAGCTCGACTTGTCGTTAAGATTTTTTCCGACAAGTTCAAGGAGTTGACTATGATGAGACTTTCTCACTCGTAGCGATGCTAAGAGTATGTTGGAATTATATTAGCGATTACTACATTATTTATGAAATCTTGCAGATAGGATGTCAAAACATTGTTTCCTAGACGATTTTCTTGAGGAAAGGTTGTATGTGATACAACCGGAAGGTTTTGTCAATCCTGAAAGATGCTAATAAGTATGCAAAGCTCCAGCAATCCTTCTAAGGACTGGAGTAAGCATCTCGGAGTTGGAATGTATGCTTTGATGAGATGATCAAAGATTTTGGGTGTATACAAAGTTTATGAGAAACTTGTATTTCCAAAGAAGTGAGTGGGAGCACTATAGAATTTCTGATGAGTATATGTAGTTGACATATTGTTGATCAGAAATGACGTAGAATTTCTGGAAAGCATATAGGATTATTTGGAAAGTGTTTTTCAATAGAAAATCTGGATTAAGCTACTTGGACATTGAGCATCAAGATCTATAAGGATAGATCAAAACGCTTAATGGTACTTTCAAATGAGCACATACCTTGACATGATCTTGAAGGTGTTCGAGATGGATCAGTCAAAGAAGGAGTTCTTGCCTGAGTTGTAAGGTATGAAGTTAAGATTTAAAGCTCGACCACGGCAGAAGAAACAGGAAGGACGAAGGTCGTCCCCTGTGCTTTTGTCATAGGCTCTATACGGTATGCCATGCTGAGTACCGCACCTGATGTGTGCCTTGCCACATATCTGGCAAGAGGGTACAAAGGTAATCTAGGAGTAGATCACCAGATAGCGGTCTAAATTATCCTTAGAGGAATAAGGATATGTTTCTCGGTTATGGAGGTGATAAAGAGTTCGACGTAAAGAGTTACGTCGATGCAAGCTTAACACCTATCCGGATAGCTCTGAGTAGAGATATCAGATACGTATAATGGAATAGCTCCAAGTAGAACAGTTATTTGAAATGGCTCCAAATGTAGCGTAGTAGTTGCATCTACAAGATGACATAGAAATTTGTGAAATACATACGGATCTGAATGTTGCAGACCCGTTGACTAAAACCTCTCTCACAAGCATAACATGATCAAACCCAGAACTCTTTCGGTGTTGGTCACATGGGGATGTGACCTTGAGTGTTAATCACATATCGATGTGAACTGGATTATTGACTCTAGTGCAAGTGGGAGACTGTTGGAAATATGCCCTAGAGGCAATAATAAATTGATTATTATTATATTTCCTTGTTCATGATAATCATTTATTATCCATGCTAGAATTGTATTGATAGGAAACTCAGATACATGTGTGGATACATAGACAACACCATGTCCCTAGTAAGCCTCTAGTTGACTAGCTCGTTGATCAATAGATGGTTACGGTTTCCTGACCATGGACATTGGATGTCGTTGATGATGGGATCACATCATTAGGAGAATGATGTGATGGACAAGACCCAATCCTAAGCATAGCACAAGATCGTGTAGTTCGCATGCTAAAGCTTTTCTAATGTCAAGTATCATTTCCTTAGACCATGAGATTGTGCAACTCCCGGATACCGTAGGAATACTTTGGGTGTGCCAAACATCACAACGTAACTGGGTGGCTATAAAGGTGCACTGCGGGTATCTCCGAAAGTGTCTGTTGGGTTGGCACGAATCGAGACTGGGATTTGTCACTCCGTGTGATGGAGAGGTATCTCTGGGCCCACTCAGTAGGACATCATCATAATGTGCACAATGTGATCAAGGAGTTGATCACGGGATGATGTGTTACGGAACAAGTAAAGAGACTTGCCGGTAACGAGATTGAACAAGGTATCGGGATACCGACGATCGAATCTCGGGCAAGTATCGTACCGCTAGACAAAGGGAATTGTATATGGGATTGATCGAATCCTCGACATCGTGGTTCATCCGATGAGATCATCGTGGAAGATGTGGGAACCAACATGGGTATCCAGATCCTGCTGTTAGTTATTGACCGGAGAACGTCTTGGTCATGTCTGCATGGTTCCCGAACCCGTAGGCTCTACACACTTAAGGTTCGATGATGCTAGGGTTATAGGGAATAGATATACGTGGTTACCGAATGTTGTTCGGAGTCCCGGATGAGATCTCGGACGTCACGAGGAGTTCCGGAATGGTCCAGAGGTAAAGATTTATTATTGGGAAGTCCTGTTTTGGTCGCCGGAAAAGTTTCGGGGTTTATCGGTAACGTACCGGGACCACCAGGAGGATCCCGGGGGTCCACCAAGTGGGGCCACCAATCCCGGAGGGCTGCATGGGCTAAGTGTGGGAGGGGACCAGCCCCAGGTGGGCTGGTGTGCCCCCCCACCAAGGCCCAAGGCGCAAGGGAGAGTGGAAGGGGGCAAACCCTAGGCACAGATGGGCCTAAGGCCCACCTAGTGGTGCGCCTCCCTCTCTCCCCCCCTTGGCCACCCCCCTGGGATCTAGGGCTGGCCGCCACCCCTAGGGGTGGAAACCTAGGTGGGGGCGCAGCCCCTCCCCTCCCCCTATATATACTTGTGGTTTTGGGCTGCCAGAGACATGGATTCAATCTCCTTCTTGGCGCAGCCCTACCCCTCTCCCTCCTCGTCTCTTGCGGTGCTTGGCGAAGCCCTGCTGGAGTACCACGCTCCTCCACCACCACCACGCTGTTGTGCTGCTGCTGGATGGAGTCTTCCTCGACCTCTCCCTCTCTCCTTGCTGGATCAAAGCATGGGAGACGTCACCGGGCTGTACGTGTGTTGAACGCGGAGGTGCCGTCCGTTCGGCACTAGGATCTCCGGTGATTTGGATCATGACGAGTACGACTCCTTCAACCCATTCTCTTGAACACTTCCGCATAGCGATCTACAAGGGTATGTAGATGCACTCTCCTTCCCTCGTTGTTGGTTTCTCCATAGATAGATCTTGGTGACACGTAGGAAAATTTTGAATTTCTGCTACGTTCCCCAACAATATTTGTAGGTCTGGCACAGCAATCCAAATGAAATGTCTCCGAGTCTTATCAATTAATACAGACTTGTGCTCAAAGAAAATTACAAACAAAAAAACAAAAAAAAATTTATTACATGATCTCTAAAAGAAATGGTTTGATTGATTATATGAACAGACAACACAAAGGTTATTCAACTATGGAAAGAACATTTCACCTATGATTTACCAAGTAGGAATTTAATTTCCTTTTTTCCTTCAGGACCTTTACAATCTGGTCAGTCTCAGCTTGCTTCGTTTTGAAATCCACCAAATATTTAATGGTTGTCCTGAGTACTGCTTGTGATTGTGATGTTTTCTTCCTCAACATGTCAACTTCATCTCTAAGTGCAGAAGTAGAATCTCTTTCTAACACTAGTTTAGCCTCTAGAGCATCAGCGGTTGGCAATTCATAATGCACGATTGGGCCGGTGCCACTGCTGTGGGATGATGCAATGTCCATGGGGACCTCGCTCTTTGATCTTGGGCTAACCTATTTTTCCATTAAAGTTCCGATTGGATTAAGTAAAGTTGAAGTTAGCAAAACATCTCAACTGGGAGTTATAACAGCAAACCAGTTAAACAAACAAGGAATTAAAGAGTTTTAATTGGATGCTGAAAAGTAGTTATTAACATCATTGTAACCCGCTGTTGCAGCAGCAAAGCAGTCAAACAAACAAGTAGATATTTAAGTTAAGGGAAATAGGTAATTCTTAACAGTAAGTATCAAACACATAGATAGGCGTAGTCTACAATATGATTAACAGGCTGTGCCATTATGTAATCAGTAGCAAACTAAATTAAGCCAAGCAACGTAATTGAACAATTTTGCAATAAATGGCTAACTAAAATTCCGAGAAGCGGGTAACTGAACTTACGCTAGTTCTTTGTACAGCCACACTGCGACTTCTTTTTCGCTTACAAGGTTGTACAAAGGAGTCCATGGCATCAATTGCTTGGATACACAGTCCCAATACATCTTTCTTCCTACACTGCATGGGTAAGTCGAATGGTTAATCTGGTAAGATCGTGCGTCCTTGATATGTTATATGAGGACGTGTAGTCAGACTAGTTGTAGCCAAACACATCACACTGGCTTTTACTGTATATTTCAGGCGATTACTTTTGGCATATCGAGATCTAAGCAATCTACAATAGGATGAAAAGACTGGCATCCTTCATATTATTGGCGAACTCAGTTCATAGAAACAAGCAATTCAACCATTCTGTGGGTAAATCAAAAGCGCCACTGGAATATATTTCACTATCCAATCATACACACAAAAAGGGGCGACGCCACCATAGGGGCTGGTATGGTGGCTGCCTCAGGTGGCTCGAAAGTGTGCACGTAGTTTGAGTCGTCCAGGTTGGCCCATGCTAGTTTTGTTCGTCCCAACGCATGAGCAGGCAATGTAAAAAATGAAGAAAAATGTTTCAATTTGGATGGGCCAATAACATAAGTGCAAGGCAGGCCCTATAGCAGGCTCGTGGCCCAAACGAGCGCCTCCCATATCGATCGACAGCAGGAAAAATCCCAATTCATTCACTCCAGCCTCCAGTCTGGTTCGCTCCTAACCTAGCCGCCGCTGGACAGACCGACAAAGCACTTCCTCGCGCCCTCGTTGGACGGCGGTCGCCGGGCTTCAAGCAAACGGAAGGACAAGAAAATGAAGATCCAACTCTGGGTGTAGCCTGCGTGGGAGGCAGCAGCGACAGCACGGGCATGGCATCGAGCTTGCGCAAACGGACAGTCGCAGCTTGCAAGAGTAGCTTGCGCAACGAGCAGGTACATCACATCCCTGATTATATCTAATTCAACTCTTCAATTTCTGGCCAATAGTTAAACCTGACGGTGTTGTAAAACTGCTTGTATGTAGGGAATCTATGAGAAAATGAAACCAATTTCTACTTATTTTATAACTCCCCCAATCAATACTGAACTGACTGAATCTGATGTATCTAATCAAGTTTCCGGTGCAAACATACAAGCTCATGTTGTTCTTGAGCCTGAAGTGTCTAATGAACAGACCGCTAATGAAGGATTTGATGCAAACATTTTACATGCTCCTGGTGATGAACATATAGTGTCTAATGAGGGATCTAATGCAAGCATTTTGCAAGATCATTGAGGGATTTAGTGTCTAATGATGATCTACTATGTTGAGAGAGACAGAGATTTGCAGGCATTGATGACAAGCAAATTATAGTGCATTTTCATAGCTTGAGGAAACGTCGAGGCCATCTACCAGAAAGTCCTCGTATCATGACAACATAGCATAAATACTTTTCTAATCTGTTGTTTGAAACTATTGGCATACTTGTGCAGGATAGATATATTGATATGCAGTTTGCGCACTGGTTATACGTGCAATTACACTTCGATATTTTCAGCCAGAGAATGAATAATTCAAGCAGGTACAGACCATGTTTGTAGTCCTTGTACACCATGTTGCATTTTGTGTTTTTTGGTGCTTGCATCATTTAGTGTTTATAATCTGAACTACTTCGGATCATTAGCTGGTTTTCAAAGTGCATGTAGCTTCACATTTCTCAAGTTATGTTGATTTCTGGAGTGCAAGTGCCTTCGTATTTTTTAAGTTAAATGTTTGCCCCTGGTAACTTGAATTCGTGGATCAGCCACTGCACACAAATCATACACGGATGCCAGTATGAATTAAATGAAATGCAGGGACTTACACTAGCTCGTTGTACAGGCTCACTACAGCTTTGCTTGCACTTGGGATGTTCCATGTACAAGTCCATGTTACCACTTGATTGGATGTGCAGGCCTTGTGCTCCTTGCATCCCCCTCTGCATTTTTGACACGGCGAATGGTTGATCAAATAAGAGGAATTGACCTTGATGTTGTACGGAGGACAGATACTTACAAGGTTATATGGGTGTGCAGGATGTGTACTAGATCCCGTAGCGCCATCATGCTTCGCTAAAATATGGATTTGCTTGTTTCAGATGCTATCTCCAGAAGAAATAAGAGTTAAGGTCAAAGTTGCATAGGCGTGTAAGCTAAGAGAGAAGTGAAAGGATATCCAAACATCGTCGGAACAGTGCACAAGGGAGTGATGTGTGGATACCTAGTTCGGGCCGGTGTTTGGGCATGCTCGCCTAGCTAGAGTGCGGATCACTTCAGAGCCGTTGAGGGTGATGCGCTGGTGTTGGCTGGCCGCGCACGGATGCAGATCCTGAGTGGCAGCGGAGTGCTATGATGCGGTGGACGAGACCGTTAGTGAAGCCCCAACGGCCTCGGGGGGCGAAGGTGTGACGATGTGCTCGATGAAGTAGCCCCGGTGAAATGGGAGACGATGTCGGTGAAGAGCACCTGATGCGGTGGAACTCGGTGTCTGTGAGGCACGTCGGTTGCAGCGGCCGACGTTGTCGGTGGACCACCCGGTGCAGTGGACGAGGGCGTAGATGAGGTAGCTCCGGTGCGGTGGTGAAGCGCGACCGTCATCTTCGTCTTCGTCGTCCGGGACAGAGGTGGGGAACGGTGGGGAAAGATACGAGACGAGGGGCGATTCAAGGGTTGGCGGCGAATTAGGGATTTGAACAATCTGTGCGCAGAAGGGGACGGTGGAGAAGAGAGATTTTGCAGGGCTGGAATTGGGGCCGCCAGATATTTCAATCCAAAACGTGGAAGCGCGAACTTATATTGTCGTCGTCCTTTTGGGGGAGGATGGGTGGCTGGGTGCTACGCGTCCGTCCGACACACGCGACCACCCCGTCAGGACTATGCTTTGGTGTCTTAAGGCACCTGCCTTTGTGTCCATGACATATGGTCCCAATAGGTGGCTGGCCCACATGTCAGTGACCCAAGGGCAGTTGCCTTTAAGGCACCAAAGCAGCATCCACCCCGACACGACCCTGGTTTGCCTGGTGCGCCTACATTTGAGAATGCAAACGAATCTTCTTTCATTTGCAAACGAATCTGTATGTATTACCATGCCCGTGTTTTCCTTGCAATAATTAGTCATTCGAAACGAGATACTCCATCCGTTCACTTTTGTAAGTGGTTTCAGACAACTTAAAATGAACTGTTTTGCACATTGTCTGAAATGTCTTCAAGGTCTTACAAAGTGAATAGAGGGAGTACTATAAATTAATTAATGAGGAGTTATTTGAATAAAAAATTGGAATGGTTCCCACGCTAACGTGGATTAGAGTGTGTGTCACATAATTAGTTATTTGAATTAGAGTGTGTGTCACGTAGTTAGTTATTTGAATTAGAGTGTGTGTCACGTAGCGATCTCCAATTCTAACGTGGATTTCGCATTTCACTATATCCATGCTACTTTTTTAATACAAATTCATATGTATATGATTAACACCATGGTAGTGAGAAAACTTTTGGATGGATTCAAACATATGACCTACAAAATAGCACAACAAACTGAGTCAATGTCAACTTTTCGAAAGTTAGTATGGCACGAATTCGAAATAATTACCCGTATGCCTAGTCCTCGGTTCAAATCTTACAATGTACACCAAATTGAAACATCGATA
>NC_041388.1:29533409-29546298 GCF_002162155.2 Triticum dicoccoides
TATCGGTCAATCTTCCTCTCCTAACCACCTTAGGAAGCTATCGGTTTCCAACACACGTTCATTCTTTCTCTCCATGTTTCGATCTCTTAGTCTCTCAACTACACAACCCCTTTTTCCACTCTGTTACCAAATGTATTTACCTCACACACCCGCCATTGCACCACATGCCGAGCTCTCTCTCTCTCCCCCCTCTCCCTCTCACCCTCTCGCGCTAAATACATGCATTGCCTATATAGCCCCCCAGCCTCTCGTGCATGTGCATGCACGCACATTGTATATCTAGGTAACTCCCTCGAGACTGTCTCACTCTTTCTTCCACACGGCGGGCCACACTCGCTCAATCTCTCTCTCTTTATCTGAGTCTCGTTTAACCTCGTTTTCTTTCACACACAAATGACATATCTCCTTGTTCGGGCCTCGATCGACACACTCTATACTCTCTCACGCAGATTGTCTATCTAGGTCAGTCCATCCAAGCCGCCACCACTCTTTCAACCTCATGGTGGGCCACGCTCACTCAATCTCTCTCTCTCTCTCTCTCTCTCTCTCTCTCTCTCTCTCTCTCTCTGAGTGTGTATGTCTCGACTGACCTCGCTCTTTCTCGGACAAAAACGATATATCACCATGTTGAGCCCAATTCGACCTATTCACATTGTATACTCTCTCACGCACTTCGTCTATCTAGGTCACTCTCTCCAACCCGTCTCACTCTTTCGATCGCACGGCGACCCTATGTGATCGATTGACCTTTCTTCCTCTCACGCACAAAATATATCTACACATCTATGACTGGATCATCTCTCAAGCTCTATCTTACAGCCCTCACCCTTGCCAAAAAGCTCAATCAGACAATATCTCTCCAGAGCATATATATTTGTTCAATGAATGTCGGACCACGCTCACTTTGTCTCTCTATCTATATGTCTCTCGAATGACCTCGCTTTCTCACACCGTATCTTCCACGCGTTGAAGCTACTACCTCTCCATCCCTCGCAAAGCCGGAGCTATTTACATTGCGAGGGGCACTCCAACCTTGGATTAATTTGTGTAGGCATTTATTCCGGCGGTTTAGATTATATTTTCGTAGCATTCGGCCCACGACTACTCCAATCACCGTAGTGGGTAATTAAGCTACGGGGAGCACCTAATATGAGCACCGGGGAGCCGTTGGATCAAAGATGCAGCGGCACACACGAGACCTGAATGTTTTATTTGCAAAAAACCTTTGGAGAGTTTGGAAATTGCGCATAATTACAAAGACTACTCCCAAGCCATTGGATCTCACTTCCACCGGTGTAAACACTCGTATCACCATAGTATCTAAGCTGCGGGGTGGATGTGACATTCTATGCCGCTGTCATTTTTGTTCGTAAACTTGCAAAAAACGTGTAACTCGTGCTGTTACTTGTCTAACCGCGCAAAGTGTTTGTTCAAAAAAACCAACCTACACTGAAATATCGGAACAACACATGGGGGTCCCACTTGTCATTAATCAAATTTGGACCTAAAACTAACAAATCTGAAAGACGAGATTCGAACTGGCAACCTGGACTACAAAGCGTAAGTCGATAGCCTGAAAAGACGAACGGTTGTTGGCTTTGTCCCATAACTTGATTTTATACAGTACTTGCATTGAGTAGTGTAGAGGGAGTGCCTCGTCAATACGTGCATGACCGTTATCTCACTTACTGGTGGGTCCCAGGTCTGCGATATCAATCTCTCTTCTCTCCATCGTCTAACCTTTGCACGGGCACACACGAAGAGCGGCGCTAGCTTGCCGTGGTGTTATTACAACTAAAAAAGACTTGGAAAATAGAAGAATCGCCTAGAACAAGAGACGTTGTGGCTGGTCGAGACGGAGCTAACCACATCTATCCTCCGTGCTACGTTTGCATGATGAAGCTGTGTGGCTAGTGGGGTATTTGCAACCGACTGGCTGGGTCCCGAGGTCGAACCATAGGTAATCTACTACGTCTAATACAGTATATTTTTACACACACATTTTTCCTCCTTGCTGAGACGTGGCACATCCTACCGCGCGGTTTCAGGGTCCTCCCAGGTGGCGCACGCATATATTCTTCCTGACGTGGGACGCCCTACCGCGCGTTTTCTGGGTCCTCCTTGGTCGTAGCGCCGAAGCAAGTAAATGAGTCGTCAAATCACGAAAGACCACCTTTCCCAGCGAGTACATCAGTGAAGCACGGTGGCTAGCTAGTTGGGCTAGTTTGACCGATTAGCTAGGCTGCCGCCACATTTTTTTTTTCATCCCTTTTTTTATCTACTTGCCGGCAGGTAAATTTAAATATCCACCATGGCGTTGCTCTGGTGTTTGGGTGCGGCAGGATTTTTAATCTTCTGATTGACGGGAGCAGGCGCGGCATGATTTTTAATTTTTTGATTGACGGGAGCAGGCGCGGAAGCAATTAGTCATGATGACTCCGCCTGTACCCACTGCTCCCTAATGTGAGAAGTCGTCGACTGGTATTTTACCGTGGTGAAAACCAAAAGATTCCCCGCTCCCTCCGCCTTCCCGTAGATTGCATTGCCTTTCAGCCATTTTTCCCCCTTTGCTTCCTCTCCCCATTGCTTCTACCTGGTGCCATGGCAGTGCAGCAGATCACGAAGTCCGAGGTGAGGCTCCTGGCACAGGAGCTCCATGCCAAGGATGCGGAGCTTAGGGCCAAGGACGTGGAGCTCCGTGAGCTCAAGGAGGAGAGGAGTGCCATGCTCCTCCGTTATGTGCGGGAGTTCACGAAGCTTCAAAAGCGGCAGGCGTCCACCACAAAGATGCTCGAGGCGTCGGCGGCATTGCTGCAGAAAGCGGGAGATACGATAGGCCGTCAGGGGAGCCGGCTGGAGCGCGAGCAGGCCGATCGTGACGAGGTCCAGGATCACCTCAGCCACTTAGTGAACCAAGTTGCCACGCACATGTTGCGGCTGCGCGATGCCTACCGTCATGCCAGTGCGACGATGCCGGCTGTCGGGCTAAACCCTCTGCATGGGCATGTCCATGTCTCGGTGCAACATGACCGTTGGATCAAACTCAGACGGTGCAGATCAGTCACTGTAGCACAAAGCGTGTGGGTGTTTTTGGTTGCATTCTCATCTCAATATAGTTGTTTCCTCTTCGTGTATTTTTGTCAACCTACTAGTGTGGACTCATGCACCCTTCATGCACTCTGCCAAACACCCAAAAGTGGGTCGAGAAGGGAACTTTTGCTCCCATCCCGTGCACCCTTCATACACCCTGCCTAACACTATTCGTGCTTCATGTGGTTCATGTTTCGTGGAGTACTGTAGCACCGTACTCTCCGTGCGCTGTGGACCTAGTTCTGTTAACATTGTTCTCACCGTCTATTCTCGACCGGACAGTCGAAAAAGCGGTACTATGTTACATATAGGAGTAGTTGACATGCGCACAACATCATTTGTTATCGTCATATCTTACTACACTAGCAACAAGATTGTGTAGTACTGACGTATGAACCACTGCACATGCCTAGTAGTAGGAGCACTGTGTATTTTCAAGTGGTTGCCGTGTTTCGCACTCCTCCATCATAAGAGTGGAAGCACTTGCTGTAATCATTTTTTTCTTCTGAAAAATAGTGGACACGCTCTACCGTGCGGATCCTCCTCCAGCCATGCACTAAAGTACTCATTTTCGCCGACGTGTGGGACAGCCAACATCGGGGTCCACTAGCCATGCACTAAATTACTCCGTAGTAGAGTGACGGTAGACTACCCCGATCGACGCGCCGCAGTAATGCCCAATGAGCTGTCAAATCACAAAACCCCCTCCTTTCCAGCAGTAAGTTGGACGGACGAGGCAACCATCATTTCACTCTTCTCTCTCAGCTTCGTCTATACCCAACCCTTGCTTCTGCCTCATCTTTTTCCTCATTTCTTCAAGAAAACCCCGACCTGCTTCTACCATTGTTCTTCTCTACCAAAGAAGGAAAGGTGAGCGCATCAATGGTGTTGATTCTAGCCAAGGCCCGGTCTTGCAACCCCGAGACTGATCCTATAACTCCCTCTCTTTTCTTCTTTTGGGTTTTTGATTATGGTTTCTTTTCTTTTATTTCTATTTGAAAGTTTCTTGATGGACACTGGAGCACCGGCCGAAGTGATGTCTATGGCTCCGGCCAAAACCGTTGAGGCTCATGGTACGAAGAAGCGCAAGCACCCCGCTGAGACTACCGCAGACAAGCTCAAAGCCATTGCCCTGTCCAAGCCCCCCTCTCCGGGATCCCTCATTAAGCAAGTCCAGGTAATATCTCTTCTTGATGATCTTTTTCTCGATCTTGATCGTGTTTTTTCATCTAACACGCAGTACTAGTACTAGTAGTACAACTTTCTGGGTGATCTTGCATGAGATTTTTGTGTGCCAAATGACGGTTCTAAATTCCTCTTTTGACCAAAACATGCGAGAGATTGACACTGATTTCTTATAGATTACTTTCAACTATTCCCTCTGTCCCAAATTTCTTGTCTTAGATTTGTCTAGATACGGATGTATCTAATACTAAAATATGACTTGATACATCCGTATCTAGACAAATCTAAGACAAGAATTTTGGGACAGAGGGAGTACTTTATGAACATCAATGCTACCTTTTAAGAGGGTACATTTGCCTCAGTAACTTGTGTTATGGATATTGCATGTAATCCCTCTGCTCTCATGCCTTTGAAGACATGTTCTAGTGTCTTTGTTCACTCATTTCTGTGCGTATATGTAGTCATATATGGAGTATAATATCAAAAATCATCTTATATTTCTGAACAGAGGTAGTAATAAAATATGGTTTCTGTTTGAATTAGAACCAGGTCCGCGGTGGAGATGAGGTTCTCAAAGTCATGCCGTGTGAACTGGAAGACCTGATGATGAGTTCTACTGCTTAACTATCCAGCTGTTGTGTCCTTGTCGCCACGTGTCCTGAACTAGTGTTTTCCTGTAGCATTGTTGTCAGGCGTGTTCTCGAGGCTGTACTTGACCACAACAATTTCCTGGTTGTGCCATCGATTATGAAGGGTGTGGTTCTTGTAAAGCTTCCCAACAAATCTGATGCGGCCTGTCTTCATCATCATGTTTATGAGTGGAAAGACCACTCTGTTAGGTTCTCCAAGGTTGACAAGATGGTGATGGTGCATGTAGACATCTCACACGAAGTCCATGGCCTAGTCAGTTATGCGGGGTTCATCCCGTAGGTCGGTGGCAAAAAATAGTCTGTAGAGTTTAGTTAGTGCAACTTTGCTTGTCTGTAGTAAGTACTATTGTTCAGTACTTGATTTGTGTTTGTGAACCCTGTATTGTTTATTAGTACTGCCGCTTTTGGTGTGTGGTCAGTCCTGAGAACGGTCTATGTTAATGTCTGTCCACTCAATTTAGTCTGTATATTTTGAAGTATCCATACCATATTTTTTGTGAGTACGGTCTATCAATTATGGTTACACTCCAATATCTGTATGCATTGCAGGGTTTATCGCACCCACCAGGATTTCCAGCCCCATGGATGTTCGGTCCATACGATTTGTCACGACCTTTGGACTGTCCTGCTTGTGGGAGTAGGCGAGGCCCCTGCATGCCACGCGTAGTTGAACGATCAATCTTCTGTTTAGTACTTCAACATAGTGATTTCCTGGTAAGGATTCACTCGTGTCACGTCAAGTAAATCTTATTGATTTACTGTCTAAATCTTATTGATTTAATGTCATGTTTTCTTTCTTTTCCTGCAATTTTACGATGCAGGTTTTGCCATGTGACATTCATCACAGAATAAACCGTTTGGTTTGCTCTACGATGGCTATTTTTGCAGGTTTCACTTCTTATGTCGTGTCAGTAACGAAGGCACTGTCCATCACTTATATTACTGGAAAAAATTGGATCAGTCTGTTGTCTGAGTACAAGCTGAATCCCTATGATGAACTGCAGTTTGGTTTAACAAAAGCGCCACAATTAGTCCTTCTCGTGTTTAAAAGAAATGAAGAAAAAGACTGGATCACGGTCACGGGTCCTAGTCAAGTTAGAAATCTGATCATAGCAGACCAGACACGATCGCCGTTGTCTCGCACAGATCGAACACCGACAATTGCTCTAGCACTGACAGCGGCAGCAGCTCAGTCTGATCCAGCTAAGGATTGGGCACCGACCGCGTTAGCGGATCAGTCTGATCTACTGGAGGATCGGGCATCGACACCGGCACCTGCTCCGACACCGGCACCAGCTCTACAAGGAGCACCATCTCCGGCAGCAGCAGCGGCTTCGGCACCTACACCAACACTTGCACTTGCATCTGCTCCGGCCCGTGCAGTTGCACCGGCAACTGACTGGGCTGCAGTTCGCACTTCATATACCAAAGTCCTTACAAAAACCGACATGTCCACCTTCTTGGTAAGCATTGGCCGCCCAAGTGCTTCATTCTTTTTTCTTTCCATGTTGTTTCACATGATTCACTGTGTTGATCTAACTGTTTGGGTATGTCTTCTTGTTTGCAAACAGAGAATTCCTAGAGTAGCGAGGGAGTCGTTCAACAACCCGGGCAACCACGGCCAAGTTTCTCTTACCATGCGCAGCCTTGGTGTGAATGAACCTGCTCAATATACTGTAAGTACAAAGGATGGTCGCATGATGATTGATGCTAAAGGATGGTCAAGGTTCAAATCTAAATCATATCTTGCGGTAGGGGATGATGTCAAAATCGAACTTTCTCGGCAAGGAGAGCTGCTCCAAATCAAGTTTCAAATTCTTTAGTAGCAGCACGCAACTGCCTAACTGACCTATCCTCCGAGAGATTTTGATGTAATAATCTGGCATGGTGAAACAAGTGTCCTGTGTGTATAAGTAGTACGATAGTATTATTTATCACATGGTATATCGTTGATAGAATTGCAACTCTGGTTGCTAGTTAGGAACTGTCGTTCGATTTCATTCCAACAGTTGCCGTGCTTTATTCAATTTTGTGTATTCGCCTTGCGACAGCATCTAAAACCAGCCCCGTACCGATCGCTTGCAATATGAAAAGCGCTGAGGTAGAACACATGGGCCCCCAAACATGCAGGGTCGGCCTGCGGCCCAAAGTCCAGAACCTGGTTTCGAGAAGCACTAGCTCAGTGCAGAAGTGGCATCCTCCTCCTGCTGTGGGTTGGGCGAAGATGAATGTTGATGCTGTGTTATCTCGCAATGGTGAAAGGGGAGCCCTGACAGTTGTGAGCCGGGATCATACAGGCTTCTTCCTTGGAGCATCGGCACTGGTGTGTGAAAGTGTTACTAATCTAGAGATCCTAGAGAAAATGGCATGTTGCGAGGGGCTATCTCTGGCTCTTGACTTAAACTTGCAACAAGTTCAGATTAGCACCGATTGTTCAGCAACAGCCAAGCATATCGGAGAGGCATACTTGGGGCCCAGCAAAGTTATTATGGACGAGATCAAGATGAAGAAGAATATGTTCCAAACCATGGAGATCATACATGAAAAACGCGAGTATAATTTTGAAGCACATGTGCTTGCAAAAGCTGCTACTTCTTTGCCCTGTGGACGCCATCTTTGGCTCACACGAACCCCCGAAATTATTTGTATACCTATGACTGTTAATATTCAATGAACCATCTTTTATCCCTCAAAAAAACATCTGAGTATTATATTCTCAGCTGAACCCCCATAATGCCCGTGCGTTGCAGAGGGAGTATTTTCTCGGCAAGGTGAGCCTGTGATATAAAAGATTTGTATATTTCTTTACACAGGGAGTATCTCTCTGTCAAAAAATATATTTATGTGTAACTAGTTACTCCTGTCTTTCTACTTCCTTTCGCTGATATGTGGGGCAACCGGCAACGGGGTCCATGTGCCATATGCACAAATTAGAGTGCACAACTTCACGGTAGACACACCCCGGTCGTAGCGCCGCAGTAATGCCCAATGAGCCGTTAAATCACAACCCCCCCCCTTTCCAGCTTTAGTAGTAAGCTGGACGGATGAAGCGGCAATATTTCACTAGGCCTGAATCCCTTTCTCCCTCGTCTGCTTTTTCAGAGAAAACCCCCTCTCGGCGATTGCATAGGGTTTTCTCTTGGTGAACCAGGTACGAATTCTTCATCCATCCCCGATAAACCCAAGTCCCTTGGTCGCAGGTAATCCTAGGATGGCAGCCGCCGCCGTTGATGCATTTTTCTTCCTACTGAATTTAGTGTGTTTCATTTGCAATGCCCAAAGTGACAGTACCCTACAGGTTTCTGCGCCCTCGGCAAGACGCCACACTTGTTCCTTCTCATCCTAACACGACATTTTGAAACGCGCACAGTATGTTCCTAGAATCCTCTTTTCTATCCGGGAGGGTGGGGTTTTTTTGAACATGCTGTGTTCTCATATTATTTTTCCTGCAGTGTATTATTTGCTCTGCCAGAACACATGTACTCAAGATGCTCGGCCTTGCCATAACTGAATACACTAGTTTAATGGTCACAGTGAAGACAAGCCATGGATATAAGTTCTGAGTTGGGTTCATGAACCAAGAAGATCGTTGCTTTTTTATGGCCGAACTTGGATAAACTTTCTCAAGTGTTACAGACTGAAAGTTGGCGCACAAATGTTGATGGAAATAGTAGAACATGGTCTCATCTTCACTGCGATCTTCCACCCCGACGTCATTCCAATTGTTCATCCATGTTAGTTTTGTATCTGGTTCTTGCTTGTTGCCTCGATTACTACTTAATCCACCTATTCTGTCTAACTAATCACAATTTAACTTTAGAAGTAGCAACGAATCTCTCACGAAGATGCTACTTCTAACTAATATTTTCTTATAATTGGTGGCACGTGTAGGTTTTTTCAGAGTAAAGTAGTCTGCTCGTTTGTTACTCTGTAATAACTCGGCTATTACTAATGGCACTGAAGTTGACTGGATCGACATCCACAAGTTCCTACATTTTATTGATCGTCTTGAGGTCCTTGTGGGCTGTTTCTATGGTGGAAGGCCACGTGGGATATGTGTGCCACTGTTGCACTTGTTGAACAGGTCCAACTGTGTCGAGAAACTTATGGTACGAGCTGTTTTCTGTTATATATATTGTTCATAAACTATTGCTTATACACAGTTTTACAGCTGTGATCTTCTTGAAATAGGAACTGCCGAGTTCTATTGTTCCTATACAGATGCCTGACCATGGTCGGGTCAGACTTGCGCTTGGTCACAACATGATATTTATGTCGACCTACTCAATTCCCCTTGGAGGTGAAAAGATACTTATTCATGGGTGGTCTCAAATAATGAAGGCCCGTCCATCTTGGAGAATAGGACAGAAGGTTATGTTCATGCTTTTCCATGGCTCTAAAGAGAATATCCTGTTTATTGACCATGTTGCGAGATGAAGCCGCTTTCAGAAGGTTGTGGATGCGCGGGGTGGCGCCTGGGCCTTGTCCTAGGGCTTGGCGGCCTCACCCTTGGTTAACTGTAGGCGAAGTAGCACTGTTCGAGGCGTGCTTTGTACGGTTGAACCTGTATAAGTACTCATACTGCTTTCAGCTTTGGTTGTTAAGTGCCCCTGCTGGTTTCAGTTAAGGTTGTTAAGTACTACAGTCTGTTGTGTTTCTTCAGTCCTGTCTTCCTCCAGCCGCCAAAACCAAACCAGCATCGGCGGGGCCGCCTGCTTCCGCCTCCCACGGCTGGCTGCGCCTCAGCGCACGCATCGTCGCCCCACTGTCTCCTAAACCGTTAATGCCGACGTCCTCCGTGCGCTTTGGTGCGCTCGCCGCGGCGCCGCCCTCTCGCATTGTCAACATTGTCAACAAACAACAGGAATCGGCAGAAGTACGTGGACAGGATGACAGTAGGGGCCCACCACGTCAGCGTATGGAAAAATAAAATGCTTCCTCCCAGTGTTTTCCTGACATCTGGGACCCACGACATTGGGAGCGTATATAGTCAATAGACAAGAGAACAACACAAGATCGGCTGACACCTGGGACGTAGCTACTCGAGCAGTATTTTTTTTGTTTGCTATTGTTGAGATGGAGCAGGGTTTGAACTGGGTTGTGGCCCGTCTAGCTCAGGCTTATATTTTCTGTTCACCATGTGACCAGCCCAGCTATTTTTTCTTTGTGAAAATGAGCCCAATTTATTTTTTCTGAAGAATACCCAATCCAGGCCTACTTATTTTTCTACGCCCTGATGGGCTGCAACTCTTTCAAGACGCCTGCAAATCCTGAAAGTAATATGAAATGGGTTGTAAATATAAAAACAGATGACAAATTGGCAATTACTTTATAATTTCTGAATTTTATTACATTTTCAGATTCCTATTTCACTGGGCATTAACCTAATTTAAATATATCTTCAAAGTACTTTAAATCTGGATGGACATTTCGGTATTAAAAATAGTTTGGAACCCACAGAAATATGCGAAATTGGCCCTGGCCAACCAAAAAAATGACTGCTATAAATTGCATAAGAAGTTGCCATGAGCTATATATAAATTATTAAAAAAAGAGGGAGTGGTCTGACTTGTGGGCCTGTTCAGTTGACGCATATGCAAGATTTTTTTAGTTATTATATACGTTAACAAACGATTCTAGCAGACCTAACCGTTGGATGTCAATCCAACGGCCGTCGTGTTTCTTCAATCTCTGATCTTCTTGCTCCAGCCGCAAAAGCAGCACCGGCGGGACCGCCTACTCCCGCCTCCCGTGGCCGGCTGTGCTGCCGTGTAGGCCTCAGCGCCCCCTACTACTCCCACCGCTGGCCAGGGCATCCCTCTACTCACCCCACCCCCTGTTATTCTGCGGCAACGGCAGCCTCACACCGCAGCCGAACCGGTGAACGCTCGTACTCCTCTCCGAGTGGGCATCCACTGCCGCGTCTTCCCCGGCTCCGTGTCGTCCCCTTCCTATGCCTCGCCGTCGTCCACCACCGTGGTGCTCTCGGCGCGGCGTGGTTAATGTGGTCAACGACCGACTTCCATCGAAAGAGTATTGTATGTGGAGAGGCTGACAGCTAGGTCCACGGCAGCCGCAAGGAAGTGCCTCCTCATTACGCGCAAAATAATTATTCCTCCACCTGACAGCGGGGACCCACCGTACGAGCCACCAGTATTTTGCAAAAAAATTGTTTCCCCCTGACTGCTGGGACCCACCAGACGGGCCACCGTATTTCGCGAAAAAACGTTCCCCCCGCTATCAGCTCGGACCCACTGAAAGTGCCTCCTTATTACGCATAAAAAATGAATACTCCCCCGGCTAGGTGGTACCCACCTTGGTGGGAGGCTGACTTGTGGGCCTACTAAGTTGACGGGGACGAAGGGCTTTATCAACTTAGTCAATATGAACGATTCTAGCTCCAGTGACCGTACGATGTCCATCCAACGGTCGTACTGCTTCTCCAACCTCTGGTCTTCTTGCTCCAGCCGCCCAAAGCTGCGCCGGTCGTGCCGCATGCTCCTGCCTCCCGTGGCTGGCTGTGCTACCACGGAGGCATCACCGCCCCCTACTATTCCCACCGCTGGCCAGGCCCTGCGGCGACGGCAGCCTCACACCGCAGCCGAACCAGTGAACCCTCGTACTCCTCTCCGTGCGGGCTTCCATTGCCGCGTCTTCCCCGGCTCTGCGTTGTCCTCTTCCTAGGCCTCACCGTCGTCCACCGACGTGGTGCTCTCGGCGCGGTGTGGTCAATGTGGTTAATGACCAACTTCTATCGGAAGAGTCCTGTGCGTGGAGACGCTGACAGTTGGGTCCACGGCTGCAGCAAGGAAGTGCCTCCTTATTACGTGCAAAATAATTATTCCTCCACCTGACAGCGGGGACCCACCGGACGGGCCACCGTATTTCATGAAAAAAAACGTTTGCCCCTGACTGCTGGGACCCACCAGCTACATCTTCGCACGCAAGGAAGTGCCTGACAGTCGGGACCCACCTGGTCGAAGCATACGTAGCGTTGTCATTCTGGTCTCGAACATGTACGTACATATATACCGGTCGATGTAGAGGCGCGCACGTAGCATGTACACGTACGTACAGCGGCCAGGGTGCAAGAAAGAAAATATGGCCACATATGTGTACATACGGGCGGGGTCTCGAACGCCTACTCGCGCATACGTACGACCAGGGCTCGTGTACATGGCTGGGTCAGAACGGAGAAACAGCGTCGTTGCCGTGTTCATGGGGAGGCAACGGAGCGTCGTGTTCATGGGGAGGCAACGAAATGCTTGTGTTCATGGGGAGGCAACGGAATGCGTCGTGTTCATCGGGAGGGCTTGGACAGAACATGCGATGGAAACGAGGCCTGGCGTACCGTAGAACGGAGGAAACGGCCTTGTGTTCGACCGGCCACGTTCAAAACGGGATCCTGTTGATCGGGAGGGCTCTGCCATACCGCAAAACGGAGGAAACGGACCTCCTACGGTCGAAACGGGGGTCCTGTTCATCGGGAGGGGTGTGGCGTACCGCAAAACGGACGAAACGAACCTCCTACGGTCGAAACGGGGGTCCTATTCATCGGGAGGGGTATGGCGTACCGCAAACGGGACTCCACGGGATACTGTTCATCTCCACCGTTGACCCCCTCCAGCCTCCACGAGCTAATGTTCATCCACCGTTGACCTCCTCCAGCCTCCACCTGTGACTGTTCATCCACGGGCTCCTGTTCATCCAGCCTCCACCGTGCGCTACTCCACTAGCTACTGTTCAACCAGCCCTCTCCATGGACTCCTGTTCAACCACCCCTCCACGGGCTACTGTTCATCCTGCCCTCCACGGGGTGGTCCTGTTCATCCAGCCCTCTACGGGGTCCTGTTCATCCAGCCCTCCACGGGGTCCTGTTCATCCAGCCCCAACCGGCTTGATCGATCGGGGTCCTGTTCATCCAGAGGCAACACCACGGGGTCCTGTTCATCCACCCCCACTGG
>NC_041388.1:29546787-29563725 GCF_002162155.2 Triticum dicoccoides
TCACTGTTCATCCAGAGGAAGCATCGATCGGCTTCAGTTAGCAGCAGTAGCGAAGGAATCGCTTGATCGGGTTCAGTTAACAGCCATCGATCGATCGCTCGGGGTCAGTAACGCGTAGCCTGCAGTGCAATCGCTCGGGTTTAGTTAGAGCCCAATGCCTCGCTCGGGTTCAGTTAGAGCCAACGCCTCGCACACATGGGCGTACATGTACGAGAGAAACGCGCATCGCTCGGCCCCCGACCTCCCACCGTAACCGGGAACTCCCCGAAATTTTCCTCCCCCTCGCTTCTACCACGGTTTTTTCCATCATGGACGGCCCAAAGAATGTCATGCAGCTGCGTCTCCGGCCCGCCTAGGATGAAAAGCCCATTTTCTGTCATGATTTTTTGTCATAGAAGTAGGAGCCCACCACATCTATGATGATACCGGGTTTTGTCACAATTATCGTCATAGAAGTGTCATATGTATGACAGAAAAATTTTTGTTTGGCCCAAAATATCACGGATGTGTCTTTTTTTTATAGTGACGTATGGTGAACCGTTATGTGATGAAGTCGGAGCATGATTTATTTATTGATTGTCTTCCTTGTGAGTGGCGGTCGGGGACGAGCAATGGTCTTTTCCTACCAATCTATCCCCCTAGGAGCATGCACATAATACTTTGTTTTGATAACTAATAGATTTTTGCAATAAGTATGTGAGTTCTTTATGACTAATGTTGAGTCCATGGATTATACGCACTCTCACCCGTCCACCATTGCTAGCCTCTCTAGTACCGCGCAACTTTCACCGGTACCATAAACCCACCATATACCTTCCTCAAAACAGCCACCATACCTACCTATTATGGCATTTCCATAGCCATTCCGAGATATATCGCCATGTAACTTTTCACCGTTTCGTTATTATGACACGCTTCATCATTGTCATATTGCTATGCATGATCATGTAGTTGACATCGTATTTGTGGCAAAGCCACTGTTCATAATTCTTTCATACATGTCACTCATGAGTCATTGCACATCCCGGTACACCGCCGGAGGCATTCATATAGAGTTATATTTTGTTCTAAGTATCGAGTTGTAATTCTTTAGTTGTAAGTAAATAAAAGTGTGATGATCATCATTATTAGAGCATTGTCCCAGTGAGGAAAGGATGATGGAGACTATGATTCCCCCACAAGTCGGGATGAGACTCCGGATGAAAAAAAGGAGAAAGGCCAAAAAAGAGAAGGCCCAAAAAAATGAGAGAAAAAGAGAGAAGGGGCAATGCTACTATCCTTTTACCACACTTGTGCTTCAAAGTAGCACCATGATCTTCATGATAGAGAGTCTCCTATGTTGTCACTTTCATATACTAGTGGGAATCTTTCATTATAGAACTTGGCTTGTATATTCCAATGATGGGCTTCCTCAAAATTGCCCTAGGTCTTCATGAGCAAGCAAGTTGGATGCACACCCACTTAGTTCTTTTGTTGAGCTTTCATACTCTTATAGCTCTAGTGCACCTGTTGCATGGCAATCCCTACTCACTCACATTGATATCTATTGATGGGCATCTCCATAGCTCGTTGATATGCCTAGTTGATGTGAGACTATCTTCTCCTTTTTGTCTTCTCCACAACCACCATTCTATTCCAACTATAGTGCTATATCCACGGCTCACGCTCATGTATTGCGTGAAGATTGAAAAAGTTTGAGAACACCAAAAGTATGAAACAATTGCTTGGCTTGTCATTGGGGTTGTGCATGATTTGAATATTTTGTGTGATGAAGATGGAGCATAGCCAGACTATATGATTTTGTAGGGATAGCTTTCTTTGGCCATGTTATTTTGAGAAGACATGATTGCTTTGTTAGTATGCTTGAAGTATTATTATTTTCATGTCAATATTAGACTTTCATGTCAATATTAGACTTTTGTCTTGAATCTTATGGATCTGAACATTCATGCCACAATAAAGAAGATTACATTGATGATTATGTTAGGTAGCATTCCACATCAAAAATTCTATCTTAACATTTACCTACTCGAGGACGAGTAGGAATTAAGCTTGGGGATGCTTGATATGTCTCCAACGTATCTATAATTTTTTATTGTTCCATGCTATTATATTATCTGTTTTGGATGTTTATGGGCTTTATTAAACACTTTTATATTATTTTTGGAACTAACCTATTAACCCAGAGCGCAGTGCCAGTTTCTGTTTTCCCTTGTTTTAGTGTTTCGCAGAAAAGGAATATCAAATGGAGTCCAAATGGAATGAAAGCTTTGGGAGAGTTATTTTTGGAACAGAAGCAATCCAGGAGACTTGGAGTATACGTCAGGCAATCAACGAGGCGGCCACGAGGCAGGGGGCACACCCACCCCTCCTAGGCGCGTCCTCCACCCTCGTGGGCCCCTCGTTGCTCCACCGACGTACTTCTTCCTCCTATATATATCCATATACCCCCAAACATCCGAGATCATAATAGATCGGGAGTTCCGCCGCCAAAAGCCTCCATAGCCACCGAAAACCAATCTAGACCTGTTCTGGCACCCTGCCGGAGGGGGGAATCCCTCTTCGGTGGCCATCTTCATCACCCCAGCGCTCTCCATGACGAGGAGGGAGTAGTCCACCCTCTCGGCTGAGGGTATGTACCAGTAGCTATGTGTTTGATCTCTCTCTCTCTCTCTCATGTTCTTGAGGTGGTACGATCTTGATGTATCGCGAGCTTTGCTATTATAGTTGGATCTTATGATTTTTCTCCCCCTCTACTCTCTTGTGATGAATTGAGTTTTCCCTTTGAAGTTATCTTATCAGATTGAGTCTTTAAGGATTTGAGAACACTTGATGTATGTCTTGCATGTGCCTATCTGTGGTGACAATGGGATATCACGTGATCCACTTGATGTATGTTTTGGTGATCAACTTGCGAGTTCCGTGACCTCATGAACTTATGCATAGGGGTTGGCACAAGTTTTCGTCTTGACTCTCCGGTAGAAACTTTGGGGCATTCTTTGAAGTTCTTTGTGTTGGTTGAATAGATGAATCTGAGATTGTGTGGTGCATATTGTGTAATCATACCCACAGATACTTGAGGTGACATTGGAGTATTTAGGTGACATTAGGGTTTTGGTTGATTTGTGTCTTAAGGTGTTATTCTAGTACGAACTCTATGATAGATTGAATGGAAAGAATAGCTTCATGTTATTTCACTACGGACTCTTGAATAGATCGATCAGAAAGGATAACTTTGAGGTGGTTGCGTACCCTACCATAATCTCTTCGTTTGTTCTCTGCTATTAGCGACTTTGGAGTGACTCTTTGTTGCATGTTGAGGGATAGTTATATGATCCAATTATGTTATTATTGTTGAGAGAACTTGCACTAGTGAAAGTATGAACCCTAGGCCTTGTTTCAACACATTGTAATACTTTTGTGCTCACTTTTATCATTAGTTACCTTGCTGTTTTTATATTTTCAGATTACAAAAACCTATATCTACCATCCATATTGCACTTGTATCACCATCTCTTTGCCGAACTAGTGCACCTACAAACCTCTGCACTTGGAGGCCCAACAATGTCTACAAAAAGAAGGTTGTGTAGTTGACATCAAAGTTCTATCAAGATCTCACTCAATCCGGTGCAACATAGCAAGACCAAGCATATTGAGATTCGTCATCACTTCATTCGGGATCACATCAAGCGGGGAGATATTAATATAATCTACATCAACACTCAAGAGCAGCTAGCGGACATATTCACCAAGACTCTAGATGAAGCAAGATTTCATGAGTTAAGGCATGAGCTAAATATCATTAATTCGAGCAATGTGGCTTAAGGGCACACCCCAGCGCACTCATCTTTATATCTTGTTCTAGATGTAGGCATGGACATATAGGGAGTGTTGTTCTCTCAATGAACTCTCCCTCCCCCCATTATGCATAAATCGATCTAGTCTTTCACATTAGCCATTTTTCATGGTACTTGTGCTTCAAATATGAGTTTTGGTCATGGGCCCAAGGTTAAAATCTTTGCGGTGCCATACTTGTTAACTCAAAAGTACGTGGCTTCGGCCGCCGCCCTTCCCTCATGATCAACGGTTGTTGTTGGTCTTGAGGTCTTGGTGTGTGTTTGAAACACTTCTTGTGTGGTTCTTTTCACCTTGCTTTTGTGTTTGAGGTGTCTCTTCCCGTTGTTGTGGTTCTTCGTCTTGTCTCTCTCGGGTTTCCCTTGATCTTCCCTTCTGCATAAGCCTCTTTATATTTCCTTATATCATGATATTTCCTTATATCATGATAAATGTTTATTATTCATGCTAGAATTGTATTAACCGGAAACTTAGTACATGTGTGAATACATAGACAAACAGAGTGTCACTAGTTTGCCTCCACTAAACTAGCTCGTTGAATCAATGATGGTTATGTTTCCTAACTATACACATGAGTTGTGATTTGATTAACGGGATCACATCATTAGAGAATGATGTGATTGACTTGACCCATCTGTTAGCTTAGCACGATGATCGTTTAGTTTGTTGCTATTGCTTTCTCCATAACTTATACATGTTCCTATGACTATGAGATCATGCAACTCCCGAATACCGGAGGAACACTTTGTGTGCTACCAAACGTCACAATCTAAATGGGTGATTATAAAGGTGCTCTATAGGTGTCTCCGATGGTGTTTCTTGAGTTGGCATAAATTGAGATTATGATTTGTCACTCCGATTAACGGAGAGGTATCCCTGGGCCCTCTCGCTAATGTACATCACTATAAGACTTGCAAGCAATCTAGCTAATGAGTTAGTTACGGGATGTAGCATTGCGGAACGAGTAAAGAGACTTGCCGGTAACGAGATTGAACTAGGTATTGATATATCGACGATCAAATCTCGGGCAAGTAACATACTGATGACAAAGAGAACAACATATATCGTTATGCGGTTTGACCGATAGAGATCTTCATAGAATATGTAGGAACCAAAATGAGCATCCAGGTTCCGCTATTGGTTATTGACCGGAGACGTGTCTCGGTCATGTCTACATAGTTCTCGAACCCGTAGGGTCCGCACGCTTAACGTTCTGTGACGATTGTATTATGAGTTTATGTTGTTTGATGTACCGAAGGTAGTTTAGAGTCCCGGATATGATCACGGACATGACCAGGAGTCTCTAAATAGTCGATACATAAAGGTCGATATATTGGACGACTATATATGGGCATCAGAATGGTTCCGGGAGAGATCGGGCATTTACCGATGTACTAGGAGGTTACCGGAACCCCCGGGGAGGTATATGAGCCTTATTGGGCCATAGTGGGAGAGAGGAGAAGGGAGCAAAGGAGGGGGCGCCTCCAAGCCCAATCCGAATTGGGAAGTGGGCCGGCCCACCCCCCCTTTCCTTCATCCTTCCTCCCCCTTCCTTCTCTCCCAATCCAACTAGGGAAAGGGGGGAATCGTACTCCCGGTGGGAGTACGACTCCCCTTGGGGTGTGCCTAGGAGGCCGGCCCCCTCCCCCTGAAGGAAATATGCCCTAGAGGCAATAATAAAGTTATTATTTATTTCCTTATAATCATGATAAAGGTTTATTATTCATGCTAGAATTGTATTAACCGGAAACATAATACATGTGTGAATACATAGACAAACAAAGTGTCACTAGTATGCCTCTACTTGACTAGCTCGTTAATCAAAGATGGTTATGTTTCCTAACCATGAACAATGAGTTGTTATTTGATTAACAGGATCACATCATTAAGAGAATGATCTGATTGACATGACCCATTCCATTAGCTTAGCACCCGATCGTTTAGTATGTTGCTATTGCTTTCTTCATGACTTATACATGTTCCTATGACTATGAGATTATGCAACTCTCGTTTGCCGGAGGAACACTTTGGGTGCTACCAAACGTCACAATGTAACTGGGTGATTATAAAGGAGCATTACAGGTGTCTCCAAAGGTAGATGTTGGGTTGGCATATTTCGAGATTAGGATTTGTCACTCCGATTGTCGGAGAGGTATCTCTGGGCCCTCTCGGTAATGCACATCACAAAAGCCTTGCAAGCATTGTAACTAATATGTTAGTTGCGAGATGATGTATTACGGAACGAGTAAAGAGACTTGCCGGTAACGAGATTGAACTAGGTATTGGATACCGACGATCGAATCTCGGGCAAGTAACATACCGATGACAAAAGGAACAACGTATGTTGTTATGCGGTCTGACCGATAAAGATCTTCGTAGAATATGTAGGAGCCAATATGGGCATCCAGGTCCCGCTATTGGTTATTGACCGGAGACGTGTCTCGGTCATGTCTACATAGTTCTCGAACCCGTAGGGTTCGCACGCTTAACGTTCGTTGATGATATAGTACTATGTGAGTTATGTATATTGGTGACCGAATGTTGTTCGGAGTCCGGGATGAGAACACGGACATGACGAGGAACTCCGGAATGGTCCGGAGATAAAGTTTGATATATGTGATAATAGTGTTTGGTCACCGGAAGGGTTCCGGAAATCACCGGAAGGGGGTCCGGATGTTTCCCGAAATGTTTGGGTACGAGAACACGTTATTTGGGCCAAAGGGGAAAGCCCACAAGGTTTTTGGAAAGCGCAAAAGGAAGTTTTGCGGAGTCCAGGGGCCAGACGCCAGGGTCCCTGACGTCTGGGTCCAGACGCCGGGAACCCTGGCGTCTGGCCCTGGAGTCCGAGAAGGACTCTTGCCTTTCGGGTGAAACCAACTTTGTGGAGACTTTTACTCCAAGTTTCGACCCCAGGGCTCAACATATAAATAGAGGGGCAGGGCTAGCACAAAGGACACATCAAGAAACACCAAGCCGTGTGCCGGCAACCCCGTCTCCTCTAGTTTATCCTCTGTCATAGTTTTCGTAGTGCTTAGGCGAAGCCCTGCGGAAATTATTCTTCACCAACACCGTCACCACGTCGTTGTGCTGCCGGAACTCATCTACTACTTCGCCCCTCTTGCTGGATCGAGAAGGCGAGGACGTCACCGAGCCGAACGTGTGCAGAACTTGGAGGTGCCGTGCTTTCGGTACTTGGATCGGTCGGACGTGAAGACGTACGAGTACATCAACCACGTTGATATAACGCTTCCGCGTGCGATCTACAAGGGTACGTAAATCATACTCTCCCCTCTCGTTGCTATGCATCACCATGATCTTGCGTGTGCGTAGGAAATTTTTGAAATTACTGCGAAACCCTTCAGTGGCATCCGAGCCTAGGTTATTTATGTTGATGTTATATGCACGAGTAGAACACAAGTGAGTTGTGGGCAATATAAGTCATACTGCCTACCAGCATGTCATACTTTGGTTCGGCGGCATTGTCGGACGAGACGACCCGGACCAACATTACGCGTACGCTTACGCGAGACCGGTTCCCCCGACGTGCTTTGCACATAGGTGGCTTGCGGGCGACTGTCTCTCCAACTTTAGTTGAACCAAGTATGGCTACGCCCGGTCCTTGCGAAGGTTAAAACGGAGTCTATTTGACAAACTATCGTTGTGGTTTTGATGCGTAGGTGAGATTGGTTCTTGCTTAAGCCCGTAGCAGCCACGTAAAACTTGCAACAACAAAGTAGAGGACGTCTAACTTGTTTTTGCAGGGCATGTTGTGATGTGATATGGCCAAGACATGATGCTAAATTTTATTGTATGAGATGATCATGTTTTGTAACCGAGTTATCGGCAACTGGCAGGAGCCATATGGTTGTCGCTTTATTGTATGCAATGCAATCGCGATGTAATGCTTTACTTTATCACTAAGAGGTAGCGATAGTCGCGGAAGCATAAGATTGGCGAGACGACAACGATGCTACGATGGAGATCAAGGTGTTATGCCGGGGACGATGGTGATCATGACGGTGCTTCGGAGATGAAGATCACAAGCACAAGATGATGATGGCCATATCATATCACTTATATTGATTGCATGTGATGTTTATCTTTTATGCATCTTATCTTGCTTTGATTGACGGTAGCATTATAAGATGATCTCTCACTAAATTATCAAGAAGTGTTCTCCCTGAGTATGCACCGTTGCGAAAGTTCTTCGTGCTGAGACACCACGTGATGATCGGGTGTGATAGGTTCTACGTTCAAATACAACGGGTGCAAAACAGTTGCACACGCGGAATACTCAGGTTATACTTGACGAGCCAAGCATATACAGATATGGCCTCGGAACACGGAGACCGAAAGGTCGAGCGTGAATCATATAGTAGATATGATCAACATAATGATGTTCACCAATGAAACTACTCCATCTCACGTGATGATCGGACATGGTTTAGTTGATTTGGATCACGTGATCACTTAGAAGACTAGAGGGATGTCTATCTAAGTGGGAGTTCTTAAATAATATGATTAATTGAACTTAAATTCATCATGAACTTAGTCCCTGATAGAATCTTGCTTGTTTATGTTGATTGTAGATAGATGGCTCGTGCTGTTGTTCCGTTGAATTTTAATGCGTTCCTTGAGAAAGCAAAGTTGAAAGATGATGGTAGCAATTACACGGACTGGGTCCGCAACTTGAGGATTATCCTCATTGCTGCACAGAAGAATTACGTCCTGGAAGCACCGCTGGGTGCCAGGCCTGCTGCAGGAGCAACGCCAGATGTTATGAACGTCTGGCAGAGCAAAGCTGATGACTACTCGATAGTTCAGTGTGCCATGCTTTACGGCTTAGAATCGGGACTTCAACGACGTTTTGAACGTCATGGAGCATATGAGATGTTCCAGGAGTTGAAGTTAATATTTCAAGCAAATGCCTGGATTGAGAGATATGAAGTCTCCAATAAGTTCTATAGCAGCAAGATGGAGGAGAACAGTTCTGTCAGTGAGCATATACTCAAAATGTCTGGGTATAATAATCACTTGATTCAATTGGGAGTTAATCTTCCAGATGATTGCGTCATTGACAGAATTCTTCAATCACTGCCACCAAGCTACAAGAGCTTCATGATGAACTATAATATGCAAGGGATGAACAAGACTATTTCCGAGCTCTTCGCGATGCTGAAAGCTGCAGAGGTAGAAATCAAGAAGGAGCATCAAGTGTTGATGGTCAACAAGACCACTAGTTTCAAGAAAAAGGGCAAAGGGAAGAAGAAGGGGAACTTCAAAAGGAACGGCAAGCAAGTTGCTACTCAAGAGAAGAAACCCAAACATGGACCTAAGCCTGAAACTGAGTGCTTTTATTGCAAGCAGACTGGTCACTGGAAGCGGAACTGCCCCAAGTATTTGGCGGATAAGAAGGATGGCAAGGTGAACAAAGGTATATATGATATACATGTTATTGATGTGTACCTTACTAATGCTCGCAGTAGCACCTGGGTATTTGATACTGGTTTTGTTGCTAATATTTGCAACTCGAAACAGGGACTACGGATCAAGCGAAGATTGGTTAAGGACGAGGTGACAATGCGCGTGGGAAACGGTTCCAAAGTCGATGTGATCGCAGTCAGCACGCTACCTCTACATCTGCCTTCGGGATTAGTATTAGACCTAAATAATTGTTATTTGGTGCCAGCGTTAAGCATGAACATTATATCTGGATCTTGTTTGATGCGAGACGGTTATTCATTTAATTCAGAGAATAATGGTTGTTCTATTTATATGAGTAATATCTTTTATGGTCATGCACCCTTGAAGAGTGGTCTATTCTTGTTGAATCTCGATAGTAGTAACACACATATTCATAATTTTGAAGCCAAAAGATGCAGAGTTGATAATGAGAATGCAACTTATTTGTGGCACTGCCGTTTAGGTCATATCGGTATAAAGCGCATGAAGAAACTCCATTCTGATGGACTTTTGGAACCACTTGATTATGAATCACTTGGTACTTGCGAACCGTGCATCATGGGCAAGATGACTAAAACACCGTTCTCCAGTACTATGGAGAGAGCAACAGATTTGTTGGAAATCATACATACAGATGTATGTGGTCCGATGAATATTGAGGCTCGTGGCGGATATCGTTATTTTCTCACCTTCACAGATGACTTAAGAAGATATGGGTATATCTACTTAATGAAACACAAGTCTGAAACATTTCAAAAGTTCAAAGAATTTCAGAGTGAAGTTGAAAATCATCGTAACAAGAAAATAAAGTTTCTACGATCTGATCGTGGAGGAGAATATTTGAGTTACGAGTTTGGTGTACATTTGAAGCAATGCGGAATAGTTTCGCAACTCATGCCACCCGGAACACCACAGCGTAATGGTGTGTCCGAACGTTGTAATCGTACTTTACTAGATATGGTATGATCTATGATGTCTCTTACTGATTTACCGCTATCGTTTTGGGGATACGCTCTAGAGACGGCCGCATTCACGTTAAATAGGGCACCATCAAAATCCGTTGAGACGACGCCTTATGAACTGTGGTTTGGCAAGAAACCAAAGTTGTCGTTTCTAAAAGTTTGGGGCTGCGATGCTTATGTGAAAAAGCTTCAACCTGATAAGCTCGAACCCAAATCGGAGAAATGTGTCTTCGTAGGATATCCAAAGGAAACTATTGGATACACCTTCTATCACAGATCCGAAGGCAAGACTTTTGTTGCTAAATTTGGAAACTTTCTAGAGAAGGAGTTTTTCTCGAAAGAAATGAGTGGGAGGAAAGTAGAACTTGACGAGGTAACTGTACCTGCTCCCTTACTGGAAAGTAGTACATCGCAGAAAACTGTTCCAGTGACACCTACACCAGTTAGTGAGGAAGCTAATGATAATGATCATCGAACTTCAGATCAAGATACTACTGAACCTCGTAGATCAACCAGAGTGAGATCCGCGCCAGAGTGTTATGGTAATCCTGTTCTCGAAGTCATGCTGCTAGATCATGATGAACCTACGAACTATGAAGAAGCGATGGTGAGCCCAGATTCCGCAAAATGGCTTGAAGCCATGAAATCTGAGATGGGATCCATGTATGACAACAAAGTATGGACTTTGGTTGACTTGCCTGATGATCGGCAAGCAATTGAGAATAAATGGATCTTCAAGAAGAAGACTGACGCTGACGGTAATGTTACTGTCTACAAAGCTCGACTTGTCGCAAAAGGTTTTCGACAAGTTCAAGGGGTTGACTACGATGAGACCTTCTCACCCGTAGCGATGCTTAAGTCTGTCCGAATCATGTTAGCAATTGCCGCATTCTATGATTATGAAATTTGGCAAATGGATGTCAAAACTGCATTCCTGAATGGATTTCTGGAAGAAGAGTTGTATATGATGCAACCAGAAGGTTTTGTCGATCCAAAGGGAGCTAACAAAGTGTGCAAGCTCCAGCGATCCATTTATGGACTAGTGCAAGCCTCTCGGAGTTGGAATAAACGCTTTGATAGTGTGATCAAAGCATTTGGTTTTATACAGACTTTCGGAGAAGCCTGTATTTACAAGAAAGTGAGTGGGAGCTCTGTAGCATTTCTGATATTATATGTGGATGACATATTACTAATTGGAAATGATATGGAATTTCTGGATAGCATAAAGGGATACTTGAATAAGAGTTTTTCAATGAAAGACCTCGGTGAAGCTGCTTACATATTAGGCATAAAGATCTATAGAGATAGATCAAGCACTACTAGAAAAAGGGCTATAGATGGGATTGACACTAATGGCGCACCAGACAAGTGGTGCGCCATTAGTATATACTAATGGCGCACCACCTTCTGATGCGCCATTAGAGTTGAAACTACTAATGGCGCACCTGACCTGCGGTGCGCCATTAGTATCAATTTTTTTTTTGAACTAGTGCGCCTGTCCAAACATACTAATGGCGCATCCGGAGGAAGTGCGCCATTACTAGTTGTAACTAGTAATGGCGCACCTGTCAGAAAGTGCGCCACTAATGTTGTTTTTTTATTATTTTTTTAATTCCTTTTTTTGCAAAACTACTAATGGCGCACTCGACTGCGGTGCGCCATTACTAGTTTAAACTAGTAATGGCGCACCGTGGTGGTGTGCGCCATTAGTATGTTTTTTTTTTGCAAAACTACTAATGGCGCACCACCAGGTGGTGCGCCATTAGTAACCTGGATTACTAATGGCGCATTTGTAGTTGGTGCGCCATTAGTAAGTGGGCAGCAACAAGATATTTTGGACAGCCTCTCCTCCCACACTCACTTTCTCCCCACTTCATTCTCTCCACGGCCTCCTCCTTGTCTCGGGTGCCTCCTCTTTTTCACCTCATTTCCACCATAGATTCATTCAAATTAAGTGGTTAAGTTACCTTGTTTTGATAGGTAAGTAAGGGGGGAAGCTATATTTATGTTGTTCTCCCTACAACAATGTGCACATGCACTTTTTATGGCCTAGCTAGATCTATGTATGTTCGTGGTGTTGCATATGTTTGTGGTGTTGCATATGTGTTTGTGTTTGGAGGTGTACCGGTATTTGAAATGCGATAATTGCCAATATTTTGCCGGAATGTTGATTCATTTCCGTTTCGGCGAGAATTTTCGCATTAAGCATTTTTGGTCCTATTTTTAGGGAAAGTCATGCCAAATTTTTTCTTGGTTCTAAAATATCGTTTTTCTCTACCCCGCAGGCGACCATGGTCCGCACGATGACCGAGGGCATCGTGAATAGGTTTTTGAGGTCCGCGAAGGCCGAGATGCTTCAAAAGAACGAGACGGAGATAAGATGTCCGTGTCGAAGATGCAAGCTGAAGAGCCTTATAGCGGACCCGGATTCCGGGCAGGTGCGGGACCACCTGCTCTTGCGTGGTTTCATGGATGGCTATCGGTGGCAAGCTGATGAAGATGACTACGAAGTCGTCCATGGGGGCCGGGCAAGAAATGAGGAAGGGCAGCAAGACAACCACCGCGGCTCGGGCGGGCGAGAAGACGAAGAATCCCCAGGAGATGATCACGACGGTGATGCTGTACACAGTCATCATGTAGAAGATGCAGGACATGATGATGATGCCGGCGGAGCAGACGACGCTGGACCATCGATGGGCTGGGTGCAGGACCCTCATATTCAAGAGCTGCTTCTCAAGCAGACGGATAACGCAAGAGCTGCCACCCGAGAGAAAGCCAAGATGGATCAACTTGAGTTAGACGCGGTTACTCCATTGTATGAAGGATGCAGGCCCGAGGATACCCGCCTGAAAGTAACGCTCATGGCTCTGGAGATGAAGGTAAAACACAAAATGACCGACGCATGCTTCGACGAGAACATGTCATTCTGGCACGAACATCTTCCCAAGGGGAACAAGTGCCCGACCAGTTTGGAGGAGGCGAAGAAAATCATGTGTCCTCTGGATTTACCGCACGTGAAATACCATGTGTTCATGAACAATTGCATCATTTATCGGGACGAGCACGCGGAGTCTACCATATGTCCGGTGTGCGGTGTCACTCGATACAAGAAGAGGAAGAAAGCTCCTCGAAAAGTGGTGTGGTACTTTCCGATCACTCCTCGTCTGCAACGGTATTTCGCGGACCCTAATGTAGCAAAGCTCCTGCGTTGGCACGCGGATAGGGAGGAGAAGAAGCGAGAAGATGACGCAAATGATCCGGAGATAGATAAAAAAGACAAGATGCTGAGTCACCCTAAGGATGCGAGCCAGTGGCAAGCGTTGAACTTCGAATACCCAGAATTTGATAACGATCCAAGGAACATCGTGCTGGGCGCGAGCACCGATGGAGTCAATCCGTTTGGCAGCCAGAGAAGCACACATAGCACCTGGCCTGTGTTTGTGTGGATGTACAACCTTCCCCCCTGGTTGTGCATGAAGAGGAAGTACATTCACATGAGTATGCTAATTGAAGGTCCGAAACAACCAGGGAACGACATCAATCTGTATCTGGGGCTGCTGAAAGAGGAGCTTGACACGCTGTGGAAAACGCCAGCCAATACGTGGGACGCCGCAGAGAAAGAATATTTCCATATGAGAGCCGCACTGCTCACGATGGTGCACGACTATCTCGGTTACGGATATCTTGCGGGGCAGGTAGTCCATGGATTTTCTGGATGTGTAAGGTGCATGGATGACACAACGTATCACCAGCTAGATAGAGATCCCGGGTCTTCGAAAACCGTGTTCATGGGACATCGAAGGTGGCTTCGCGACGATGACCCGTGGAGGAAACGCAAGGATCTGTTAGATGGTGAAACCGAACCCCGAAAATGCCCGTGTACGAGGAGCGGCGAGGAAATAGACAAGCTGTTGAAAAATTGGAAAGACTGCCCACTGCCGGGAAAGAAGCAAAAGGCGCCAGAGCCGGGAAAGAAGCGAAAGGCGCTAGAGCCGCTGCTGAAGGTATGGAAAACGAGGTCTATTTTCTGGGACTTGCCGTACTGGAAGATCCACCGTGTGCCTCACAGCCTTGATGTCATGCATATCACGAAGAACGTGTGCGAGAGTCTACTTGGTACCCTGCTCAACATGCCAGAGAGGACCAAAGATGGGCCGAAAGCAAGGGCAGACTTGAAATCAATGGGCATCAGGCAGGAGCTTCACGCTATATATGATGATGATGATGATGATGATGATGATGATGATGATGATGAGGCGAAGCAGGACATAGAAAGTCGTCGCAAAGGCAAAAAGGCCAAGAAGACCGGAAATGACTACCCTTCCGCGTGCTTCACTCTAAGTCAGGAGGAGATCGAGTAATTTTTCACCTGCCTCCTAGGAGTAAAACTTCCTTACAGTTACGCGGGGAAGATAAGCAGATATCTAGACCCAGCGAAGCAGAAGTTCAGCGGGATGAAGTCTCACGACTGTCATGTGCTGATGACGCAGATACTTCCAGTTGCAATCCGTGGGATCATGGACGCGCACGTCCGTGAAATGCTATTTGGCCTATGCAACTTCTTCGACGTCATCTCTCGGAAGTCGATTGGCGTGAGGCAACTCAGAAGGCTACAGGAAGAGATCGTGGTGATACTATGCGAGCTTGAGATGTACTTCCCGCCCGCATTCTTCGACGTTATGGTGCATCTGCTGGTCCATATAGTGGAGGATATCATCCAACTCGAGCCGATGTTCCTGCACAGCATGATGCCGTTCGAAAGGATGAATGGTGTCATCAAAGGATACGTTCGCAACATGTCACGTCCAGAAGGAAGCATAGCCAGGGGCTTTCTGACCGAAGAGTGCATCTCCTACTGCATGAATTATCTAGGCATCGAGAACCCCGTTGGTCTGCCCGTCAACAGGCACCTCGGCAGGCTCGCTGGATGGGGTCACCGTGAGGGTCGCCGCGAAATGCATGTCGACTTCGAGGGTCGACTCGCCGACTTTGAAAGAGCAAACCTAGTCGCGCTACAACACATAGACGTGGTCGATCCTTGGGTGGTAGAGCACAAAAGCTTTATTAAGAAGACGTACAATGACCGAGGCCAACATAGGACCGACGGAGATATACTCAAAGAGCACAACTCATGTTTCACGCGTTGGTTCAAGCAGAAGCTTCTATCGTACCCTTTACATGAGGATTCTTCCGCGGAAGAACAACTCATATTCGCCTTGTCACAGGGCGCCGAGCACAACCTGATGACCTATGAGGCATATGATATCAACGGCTACACATTCTACACCGAGGCCAAGGACATGAAGAGCGATGGTTATCAGAACTCCGGGGTAACGATGGAATCCTACACCGGTAACGACAAGGACAGATACTACGGAAGGATCGAGGAGATCTGGGAGCTGAGCTACGCTGGAGAGAAGGTCCCAATGTTCCGTGTCAGATGGGCCAAGAACGTCATAAAATAAGACCGGTATTTCACCACCATGGTTATACCCGAAGCCAAATCCAAGACCGCGGGCGCAAACGTCACCGCGAAAAATGAGCCATAGGTACTGGCTTCCCAAGTGGACCAATGCTTCTTCATTACCCACCCGCCAAAGCCCAGTCGTGTTGTCGTGAGGAGAGGCAAAAGGAAGATCATCGGAATGGATGGAGTAGCCAATGAGCAAGACTTCGACAAGTACGGCGACCCGAGGATCGAACATGACGACGATGATGAAGTAGCAGCATACACCACAAGAAGAAGCAGGACCACCCTACCTAAAGGACGTCCGTTCCATAGAAGAACTCCATTTGCGAAAAAGAAGGGCAAGAAGATTGTGAACAGATAGCTAGCTAAGATCGATTGTATTTAAATCGTAGACTTCATTTCTCGATTGTATTTCATGGGCACTTTTTGAACTATCATGAATATTTTTTAATTTCATGGACACTCGATCTCGATCCCCCTCCATCTCGATCGCTATCCCACCTCGCCAGATCCGGCCCCCCTCACCGCCGAGCACCCCCCAGTCCACCGGCCGCCGCCGACCCCCCGCACCCTCGATTCCCCTACTCAACCGCCGCCGCCGACCCCCCGCACCCCGCGCACCCTCCCCCGCTCCACCGGCATTACTGTTTGATGATATTTTTTAAAAAATTATTACTTTCTTATAAAAAAATATTACTGTTATGATTTAAACAAGTTTGAACATATTTAAACACAAATAAGTATCAAACAGCTTTTTAAATGCTTAAAAAAAATTGTGGAGCCTGGGAGTCGAACCCCGGACCTCCTGGTGTGAGAACTGGCTGCTGACCAGTCGAGCTAGTAGAGGGGACTTGATGTGGATCAGTTCTAGTGGTAGATAACCTGTTGGCTCGAGCAGAAATAAAAAAAAATACTAATGGCGCACCACGGTGGGGTGCGCCATTAGTATGGATGTACTTATGGCGCACCGAGGGGTGGTGCGCCATTAGTATTGTGCCCGGCCCCACCCATATTCCCTCCCCGGCCCCTCTCTCTCCCTCGCCCTCGCCCTCGATCCCCTTCCCCTCTCCTCTCCCGACGCCGCTGCCCCGCCGCCTCGACGCTGCCCCGCCGCCCCGACGCCGCCTCGACGCTGCCCCGCCGCCCCGACGCCGCCTCGACGCTGCCCCGCCGCCTCGACGCCGCCCC
>NC_041388.1:29563951-29594575 GCF_002162155.2 Triticum dicoccoides
AGTGTACTTTTTCAAGTACTATGAATTACGTGGAGTTTGTGGTAAACATGTTTGTACCCATAATGTGGTCACAAGCTTCACAAGTGTGTCCTTGTAAAATTTTTCAAGGCATCTTGAAAGTTGTAGCAAAGATTGAGTAAAATGGAATTCTAAACATGTATCCGTGCTTCTGACAAGAATTCTAAATCTGATGCATTTACTAGCAAGAATTGTGAATTGTCATCTTTGTATTGCAGAAGCTTTTAAATTCTTTAGCATGAGTTTCTTCAAGTTTGGTTGTTCCTGCTGCATATGCCCAGCTAATAGCATGATTTAGCTTGTACCAAGTGCTTCGCTAAAATTCGGATAGTTCCCCACCTACTAGCTCTTTGTGGTGGCTTATTGGTGACTTGTCATACTTGTATCTTTGAACTAGGTTGATATGGAACTGGGTTGTTCATTTTTCCGCATCTCTATGCTCATGTAGATATCTTTAGGGATGAAGTCCATGTCCTATGCCGTGACAGATGTATTTACAAGAGCTGTTTTATTGCTCAAAGATCAATGTGGAAATGGAATCATAATTCTGAGCTATTTTTGTAGAGACATTGATAAGATGATTCAAACTGCAATGCCTTGATACTGAAAATAGTTAGAAAATCTCTGTTTGTGCCAAAAAATAACCCCTTTCTCCTGAAACGTTGATTAATTTCTGTTTCAGTTGAGAAATGGGGCACTCCTAGGTCAAGAAAATTAGCAAAGGTCATGCCCAATTTTCTTGACCTAGAAGGTGCCCGATTCTCAACCGAAATAAAAATTAATTTGCTTTAGTGGTTGGATTAGTTTAGTATTTTATTCACACACTCAGACACCCTTGCTTAATTTGCATTGCATACTAGCTAGATAGTTTAGTATGGTCAAACTTTATCTCAAAATAAAAGGGGTGTAATGAATCCGGACGGAGGAGTAGCAGTCAGTCAGTGAGTGAAAGCTTTAGGTGGACACGCCGCAAATCCAGAGGCATGTATGCTACTGGTCGTCAGGGTTTTCATTTTCTTAATTTATTATTGCACAACAAGTGGTCCAGATGCAGTAGTATAGTATAGCTGCCAGATGGATTAATTTAGCTTAACAAGTCCACAGACTTTTTTTTTCTCTAGGAAGAAATTATACTGTCTGAAGTCTGAACTCCTCCTCAAAAACAAAACAAAAAGGAGAGGTAATGCCCGAAACCGCTGGCCCTGTCTAGATTCTTGTACACGACGACTAGCTTTTTAAGAAAATAATATAAAGCTGTAATGTTTTTAATTATCAATGGCATGACATGACATTGGTCTCTACAAATGTATGTATGTCTGGTACACGCTGACTGCAGCATACTTTGTTGTAGAAGAAAGAAAGAAAGAAAGAAAGAAAGAAAGAGGGGTTCAGAGGAGACAATAAGCTATCTGCAGCTTAATTTGCATTGCATACTAGCTAGATAGCTTTTGTTTTTCAGGACCAACCGAACAATACATACATATACCTGTAGGCACCAGCTTAATTTCCAAGGCAGGACAATTACTTGCTTCATTATATTCATCCATCCATCCATTTTGCATCATGTACAGAACCAAAAATAATCGCAAAAGCCTTAGTTCGAAGCGGATGAGCATTCTATTCTCAGGCAGCAAAGGCATTCTCAATACATGTTGGTGAATGGCAAAACCTACAATTTCTTTGTTTGTTGCAAAATGAATGATCCGAAAGAAGATATCAATAGCCTTTAAAGCCACCCAATTGTTTGTATACACAACATGAATCGCAAAACTTACAGTGTTGAAGATGATCAGAAAGAAGAGGACAAGTCAAACCTTCAAATCGATCAGATCAGCTAACAGCTACTGCAATTCGCCCGCCTTGACCTTGAACTCTTCTCTGGTTGATAGTATCTTCACACGAACCATGCCTCGCTCCCACTCGGATTTCCCAACCAAGATCAGCCTGCTAGTGTTTATCCTCTCCGCGTGTTTGAACACACTGCGGTGTAGTAAAAAGTAATTACAGATACACTCACCCACATAAGTATTCAACACAATGAAAAAATAGTACAAATTAAGGAAAGGCAATACCATTTCAGACGCTTGTCTTCTAAAAAGAAGAGTGAACTTTCTAGACACACCCCTCAAGAACTAGGTTACCCTGAGAACGTGGACTTGGACCTTAGCAACAACACACTAACAGGTTCTATCCCAAAACACCTAGGCAATATCACAAACATCTCTCAATTGTTCCTTGACAATAACCAACTTTTTGGCGACATTCCTCGAGAATTAGGTTATTTGGTCAACTTAGAGATCTTGTTCCTTGACAATAACCAACTTTTTGACCAAACTTTGTTTCTATTTAGAGAGAAACATGGCCCACAACGATGAGGCCGGGGGTTCGAGCGGCAAGGCATTCTGGGAGCTGTCCCAGGAGATGGAGGAACAACCTCACTTGTATGAGGCCGCCGCCTTCCCCACCGATCCTGAGACCACGGATGGTGCCGCCGAGGATGACCACACTGATGCCACCACTGATGGTGCCGCCGAGGATGCCACCACTGATGATGGCGGCGCACGCACAGATGGCAGCCAACCGAAGAAGCAACGGAAAGACCGGCGCCCGATCGTGCTCCGCACCCTCAAGGAGGAAGTTACTGAAGTGGACTCCTACGGGAATCCAATGGCGCCCGAACGAATAGTCAAGGGGTACTCGCTTCAGCTCGGGTGCATTGTCCGGAGCACAGTCTTGATCAACACCGAGAACCTGAGGCATCCTGACCGAGGGAATTTGCGCAACCTCGTCTTCACGAAGCTGCACGAACGATACAAGTTCCCCGCTGAATTTGCAAACACAAGCCTCAAAGGGAATAAAGTGAACAATGCTGCCCTCACGAAGATGAGCAAGGCCCTGTCTACTTGGAAAAGCAATGTGAAGAGAATGATCGAGAAAGGTGAGAGTTATCAGAAGATCAAGGAGAAAAATCCTTCGATCACCGAAGATGACTACAACGACTTCAAGATCAATTGCTCGAGCACCGCAAGCTCCCAATCAAGTGAGTGGGGGAAACAAATGCGGGAGCTGGACATAGGGGAACACACACTCGGTCCCGGCGGTTACAGAGTGGCGGAGCCTATATGGGACAAGGAGGAGGCGGACCGTGCCGAGCAAGGCCTACCGCCCCTCTTCGATAAATACGGTGACAAGCAGACCAGGAACTTTGTCAGGGCCCGGTACAAGAAGGACCCGAAAACAAAGGAGCTTACCACGGATCCGAAGACCAGGCAGCTTGAGCTTGTTCTGGTAAGGAATACACCCCCGCGTAATTAGCTCCATATGGTTTCATTCTAATTAATGAAGCCAAATTTCTAAATGGTTCACATTCCTTCCGCAGGCGACTGAAAGCAGTAGTGCGGGGTCGACTAAGAGCAACCCTTGGGACACCACTCTAAATAGGGGGTTGAATGTAATGAAGAACAAGGATAAGCTCAGTAAGCCGACGTCAGCTGGTCGTGTGGCCGGCAAAGGCTTGTCGACAAAATGGGGGTCATACTATACCGCTGGTGTGCGGAAGGAGAAAAAGACTAGCTCGGAAAGCCAGGCGCGAGAGGTTCAAGAACTCAAGGCACAGGTGGCGCGGATTTCGGAGATTGTCCAAGAGCAAGTGGAACAATGACTCGGAGCGACGATCACCGCCATTGTGCCTACCTTGATCTCGGGGTTGAGTGCGTGGATTGCGGGCGGCCAACAGGGGCCGCCCCCGATTCCTAGCTTCACGGCCAGTAACTCGCATAATGCGATGGCGGGGCCATTGGTGCCTCCGGCGGAGGCGACATTGGTGTCTCCGACGCCGGCACGGGAGCTTAATGCACCCGGGTGTACGCCGGCCGGCACCTCTGCAGCAAGCGGCACCCCCGTCAACTGCGCGCCCGCCGTTGGCGGTGCGTCGACATTAGCCGAGCTCGACGCCATCATCACGGTAACTAATTAAGCCTCTCTCGGCCGAGGACTTCATCTCCTTGCCTTTGACTGGGCATCCCTGACGCCCTACATGTTTTCGCAGGGCGCCGCCGACGTTCCGTGCACTCTCCTCGACTTCGTGAACAACGAGTTGGTCAATGTCGCCAAGGGCAAAATTGTTCAACCGGGCAACCCCTTGTTCCACGGTACCCAGATGCCACCCAACTTGTTTAGGGTTCAACTGGTTCGGGTGCTGCCAGGCTGCGACGACTTGTTACCTCCGATTCGACCCGTCGGGGCCGACGATGATGACGTGATGACCCTCAGCGCCTGCCTGAGCTGGCCCCTGCTTTGGCCAAAGAGCCAGATTCGTTTGCGGGCGGGGGACACCACCCCAAAGACAACACTGCCAGTCGTGCCGGCGCCAAGTCGGCCCCATGGCAAGACCACCACAACGGTGCCGGACATCCCTATGCCACTGGATCCAAACATGCATATGGCACAGGATCAGAACGACGACGAGGACGACGATGATACATTTGGCAACGTCGATCAGTACTTTGCCGATCATGGGTATGATGGTGACTTCATGGGGCCTCCTTCTCAAGAACCAAACCCAACAAAAGACGTGTGCGATCTAGCTGGTACCGTGGAGAAGCCAAGTTGCAACAGGCGCCGTCTGGCGTTCAGCTCTCAGGAGACGCCTCCAGCTGCCGACTTCACCGAGCCTCAGATAGGCGAGGTGCGAAATATTATCAGCCCCAACACACTCAAGAAGGCGGTCTGTGAGCAGAACTTGGTCCCATTACAGGAGAAGAAGAAGGCACGCAAAAGAAAGACTAAGAAGGGTGCGAGCCAGCCGGCACCGAGTACGATCCGTGCTCAGGACGGGCCACCTTCACCGCAGGATATCTCGAGGAGGGTGCATGTGGCGGGTAGGGCGATGCTACCGACAAATATGCTCAATGCTGCAACCGGTGCTATGCGGAGTCTGCATGACAGTGTTCTTTCTTTGGAGAAGCGGCGTCTCACAGAGAAGGATGTGGCATACCCGGTTTTCGCGGCCAAGGTGCCAGAGGGCAAGGGCTTTGTGGATAACTCCATCGGGCGTACGATCGTCCTGCGTTTTGATGACATCCACGCTATGTTGAACCTTCATCCGCTGCACTACACCTTCGTTCGGCTATTTTCGCTGAGTATGGAGATGCGGATCATTCGCGACAAGACCCCGGACATTGTGATAGTTGACCCCTTCTACATGCGTGCCAAGATCTTGGGCAGCACTGGGGACCGGCAAGTCGCGAGTTCTTACCTCGAAGGCGTCATTCTGGCAAACCAAGATAAGGATAACTTCCTCGTGCCTTACTTTCCCGAGTAAGTCCTCCCCTCAACCGCCCCGTAACATATGAATTCTTAGATTTCGATCGTTTTTCTTTTAACATTCCATGTTTTCTGCAGTGACACACGTTGCACGCTCATCCTCCTAAGCCCCAAATATTCCATGGCCACGTATTTCGACCCGGACCGTCAGTCGAACGTAGACTACACAAATGTCAAGAAGGTTCTTGATGATGTTCTCCCCGGCTACGTCAAATCTGGAGGCACCTTCACCAGGCCTATTCGTAAGTACGGCAAGCACGTGTTCTCCCACAATACGACATTCTGCTGCGTCAAGCAGCCGCCTGGCAGTCAGAAGGGTGCCTACTACGCCATCCATCACATGCGGGCGATCGTACGGGACCATCATCAACTTCTGCTACAGAGTAAACTCAAAGATTGGGCAAAGAGCGTGTCGGCAATCCAGGACGCGGACCTCCGACAAGAATTCTTTCGCATCCAGTCGGAGTTTGCGGAAATCATCCATCAAGATGTCCTTCGTACCTCGGGGCAGTTCTACCTCAACAATCAACCGTCCAACAGTGACATCGACACAATGCTACAAATGCAGGCTGACAACGACCGTTATTTCATGACTCCCACGATAGACGGCGGCTTCATCCACGCTCCGGTCCCTTGAGTCGAGTCGAAAGCAGTGATGCTGTGTCTAGTTCTGAAACATCGATTGGCTCATGTTGTAATTAAACTTTAATGAACTTGTAGTATGTCTCTTTGGTTTTGAGAGTCGTTCAACTTAGATGTAATCGATGCTATTAATGTCTTGCTTTTCTATTCCGATCGTTCTGTTGCATACTTATATATTGCTTATGTATTGTCTGTGAATTGGTACTAACGTTTCGTTTGGCTAGTGCATAGCGATGCCGACGTATGTCGTGTACAAGGGTAAGGTTCCCGGAGTCTACGATGACTGGGAGGAGTGTCGGAGACAGGTTCACCGATTCAGCGGTAACAGTTACAAAGGGTACACCACTAGGGCCGAGGCCGAATCTAGATACGCCCGCTATCTAGCGGGAGAGGGGAGGGAGCGTTGGAGGAACCGGATGAAGACGAGTTTCATCGTGATGATGCTCATCGTGATGACCGCAGCTCTCTTCTATGTGATGGTAGTTTAGATGATCGATATCGACTTGTAATGTGAAGACAAACTCGCTACTCGTGGTCTCGAGACTTGTAATATAATGTTCTATCTTTGTTTGGTCTTTTCAATTCGGAGACTAATATGATGAATTGTATTCGGAGACTAATATGATGAATTGTATTCAAAGACTAATCTTCTATTGTATTCGATGAATCTGTTGTTGATGTGTGCTGTCTATATTTTGTCAAATTATACATTTTGTAACCTGTGCAAAAAACAGAAAATAAAAAATAAAAAAACCTAATATACATACTAATGGCGCATCACATGACAGTGCGCCATTAGTATGACAAAGCATACTAATGGCGCATCACAGGAGAGTGCGCCATTAGTATGCCGCGGTCACTAATGGCGCATCCCGTTGTGGTGCGCCATTAGTATGCCAAAGCACCTGGGTATACATGGCCCCTGGGAGGCATACTAATGGCGCACCCTGGCCTATACTAATGGCGCACCAGTGGTGCGCCATTAGTAAAAATTACTAATGGCGTGCTAGTAATGGCGCACCACTGATGCGCCATTAATGTCCAAATTAGGTGCGCCATTAGTAGGGGTTTTCTAGTAGTGAAGACGCTTAATTGGACTTTCACAAAGCACATACCTTGACAAGATTTTGAAGAAGTTCAAAATGGATCAAGCAAAGAAAGGATTCTTGCCTGTGTTACAAGGTGTGAAGTTGAGTAAGACTCAATGCCCGACCACCGCAGAAGATAGAGAGAATATGAAATATGTTCCCTATGCATCAGCCATAGGATCTATCATGTATGCAATGCTGTGTACCAGACCCGATGTGTGCCTTGCTATAAGTCTAGCAGGGAGGTGCCAAAGTAATCCAGGAGTGGATCACTGGACAGCGGTCAAGAACATCCTGAAATACCTGAAAAGGACTAAGGATATGTTTCTCATATATGAAGGTGACAAAGAGCTCATCGTAAAAGGTTACGTTGATGCAAGCTTTGACACTGATCCGGACGATTCTAAATCACAAACCGGATACGTGTTTACATTAAACGGTGGAGCTGTCAGTTGGTGCAGTTCTAAACAAAGCGTCGTAGCGGGATCTACATGTGAAGCGGAGTACATAGCTACTTCGGAAGCAGCAAACGAAGGAGTCTGGATGAAGGAGTTCATATCCGATCTAGGTGTCATACCTAGTGCATCGGGTCCAATGAAAATCTTTTGTGACAATACTGGTGCAATTGCCTTAGCAAAGGAATCCAGATTTCACAAGAGAACCAAGCACATCAAGAGACGCTTCAATTCCATCCGGGATCTAGTCCAGGTGGGAGACATAGAGATTTGCAAGATACATACGGATCTGAATGTTGCAGACCCATTGACTGAGCCTCTTCCACGAGAAAAACATGATCAGCACCAAGGCTCCATGGGTGTTAGAATCATTACGGTGTAATCTAGATTATTGACTCTAGTGCAAGTGGGAGACTGAAGGAAATATGCCCTAGAGGCAATAATAAAGTTATTATTTATTTTCTTATAATCATGATAAAGGTTTATTATTCATGCTAGAATTGTATTAACCAGAAACATAATACATGTGTGAATACATAGACAAACAAAGTGTCACTAGTATGCCTCTACTTGACTAGCTCGTTAATCAAAGATGGTTATGTTTCCTAACCATGAACAATGAGTTGTTATTTGATTAACGGGATCACATCATTAAGAGAATGATCTGATTGACATGACCCATTCCATTAGCTTAGCACCCGATCGTTTAGTATGTTGCTATTGCTTTCTTCATGACTTATACATGTTCCTATGACTATGAGATTATGCAACTCCCGTTTGCCGGAGGAACACTTTGGGTGCTACCAAACGTCACAACGTAACTGGGTGATTATAAAGGAGCATTACAAGTGTCTCCAAAGGTAGATGTTGGGTTGGCGTATTTCGAGATTAGGATTTGTCACTCCGATTGTCGGAGAGGTATCTCTGGGCCCTCTCGGTAATGCACATCACATAAGCCTTGCAAGCATTGTAACTAATATGTTAGTTGCGAGATGATGTATTACGGAACGAGTAAAGAAACTTGCCGGTAACGAGATTGAACTAGGTATTGGATACCGACGATCGAATCTCGGGCAAGTAACATACCGATGACAAAAGGAACAACGTATGTTGTTATGCGGTCTGACCGATAAAGATCTTCATAGAATATATTGGAGCCAATATGGGCATCCAGGTCCCGCTATTGGTTATTGACCGGAGACGTGTCTCGGTCATGTCTACATAGTTCTCGAACCCGTAGGGTCCGCATGCTTAACGTTCGTTGACGATATAGTACTATGTGAGTTATGTATATTGGTGACCGAATGTTGTTCGGAGTCCGGGATGAGATCACGGACATGACGAGGAACTCCGGAATGGTCCGGAGATAAAGTTTGATATATGTGATAATAGTGTTTGGTCACCGGAAGGGTTCCGGAAATCACCGGAAGGGGGTCCGGATGTTTCCCGAAATGTTTGGGTACGAGAACACGTTATTTGGGCCAAAGGGGAAAGCCCACAAGGTTTTTGGAAAGCGCAAAAGGAAGTTTTGCAGAGTCCAGGGGCCAGACGCCAGGGTCCCTGGCGTCTAGGTCCAGACGCCGGGAACCCTGGCGTCTGTCCCTAGAGTCCGAGAAGGACTCTTGCCTTTCGGGTGAAACCGACTTTGTGGAGACTTTTACTCCAAGTTTCGACCCCAGGGCTCAACATATAAATAGAGGGGCAGGGCTAGCATCAAGAAACACCAAGTCGTGTGCCGGCAACCCCGTCTCCTCTAGTTTATCCTCTATCATAGTTTTCGTAGTGCTTAGGCGAAGCCCTGCGGAAATTGTTCTTCACCAACACCGTCACCACGCCGTTGTGCTGCTGGAACTCATCTACTACTTCGCCCCTCTTGCTGGATCGAGAAGGCGAGGACGTCACCGAGCCGAACGTGTGCAGAACACGGAGGTGCCGTGCTTTCGGTACTTGGATCGGTCGGATGTGAAGACGTACGACTACATCAACCGCGTTGATATAACGCTTCCGCGTGCGATCTACAAGGGTACGTAGATCATACTCTCCCCTCTCATTGCTATGCATCACCATGATCTTGCGTGTGCGTAGGAAATTTTTGAAATTACTGCGAAACCCTTCACCCCCTCCTCCACTCCTTTATATACGGGGGAGGGCACTAGTGCAGAACTGGGCAATAGCACCGGTTCGTAAGGCCCTTTAGTGCCGGTTTAGGAACCGGCCCTAACGTTTCGGCACTAAAGCCCCCCCTTAGTACCGGTTCAGCACGAACCAGTGCTAAAGGGAAACCACATGGCACGAGCCAGCTCCGGGGGCCGGGAGCCCTTTAGTACCGGTTGGTTAATTTGCTTCAAGCCATTTGGAATAGTGTAGACTGCACTGCACATAGCTCAGTGCAATCTATGCTATTCCGCAAGGCTTGAAGCTAATCAACATGTAGGTGAGCATTCAACTCTTCGTCATTGTCTGTGCACTCACGGCTTATAAACCGCTCATACTGCCGCTCTCTTGGCGAGGTGGGACTAAAAACAGCTTGCCATAAACTCATTAGTACCGGTTCGTGGTACGAACCGGCACTAAATGGTGATGGTGCTGCCACAGCCTGACCGCAGGCTGACACAACCTCTTTAGTACCGGTTCGTGGCATGAACCGGTACTAAAGGTTCTCCACAAACCGGTACTATTGATCGCCGCCACGAACTGGCACTAATGTACACATTAGTGCCGGCTCTAATTCAAACCGGCACTAATGTGCTTCACGTTTGACCCTTTTTCTACTAGTGGGGGGGGGAACCCCATAGACACACAAGTTGATCATTGATCTCTTAGCCGTGTGCGGTGCCCCCCTCCACCATAATCCACCTTGCTCATATCGTAGAGGTGCTTAGGAGAAGCCCTGTTCCGGTAGCATCATCATCACCATCATCACACTGTCGTGCTGACACATCTCTCCCTCGACACTCTACTGGATCGTGAGTTCGTGGGACGTCACCGAGCAGAACGTGTGCATATCATGGAGGTGTTGTGCCTTTGGTGCTAGGATCGGTCGATCGTGAAGACGTACGACTACATCAACCGCATTTTCATAATGCTTCCGCTTACGGTCTATGAGGGTACTGCTACCTCTTGAGCACTGCGTTGGTTTTTCTCGAAGAGGAAGGCATGATGCAGCAAAGTAGCGTAAGTATTTCCCTCAGTTTTTGAGAACCAAGGTATCAATCCAGTAGGAGGCTATGCGCGAGTCCCTCGCACCTTCACAAAACAAATAAATCCTCGCAACCAACGCAAATAGGGGTTGTCAATCCCTATAGGGCCACTTACGAGACTGAGATCTGATAGATATGATAAGATAAGATTTTTGGTATTTTTATGATAAAAGATGCAAAGTAAAATAAAGGCAAAGTAAATAGCAAAGGAAATAACTAAGTAGTAGGAGATTAATATGATAAAGATAGACCCGGGGGCCATAGGTTTCACTAGTGGCTTCTCTCGAGAGCAAAAGTATTCTACGGTGGGTGAACAAATTACTGTTGAGCAATTGACAGAATTGAGCATAGTTATGAGAATATCTAGGTATGATCATGTATATAGGCATCACGTCCGAGACAAGTAGACCGACTCCTGCCTGCATCTACTACTATTACTCCACTCATCGACCGCTATCCAGCATGCATCTAGAGTATTAAGTTAAAAACAAAGTAATGCCTTAAGCAAGATGACATGATGTAGAGGGATAGACTCATGCAATATGAAGAAAACCCCATCGTGTTATCCTCGATTGCAACAATACAATGCATGCCTTGCTGGCCTTACTGTCACCGGGAAAGGAAACCGCAAGATTGAACCCAAAGCTAACCACTTCTCCCATTGCAAGAAAGATCAATCTAGTAGGCCAAACCAAACTGCTAATTCAAAGAGACTTGCAAAGATAACCAATCATACATAAAAGAATTCAGAGAAGATTCAAATATTATTCATACATAGACTTGATCATAAACCCACAATTCATCGGTCCCAACAAACACACCGCAAAACGATGATTAAATTGAATAGATCTTCACAAGAGAGGGGGAGAACATTATATTGAGATCCAAAAAGAGAGAAGAAGCCATCTAGCTACTAACTATGGACCTGTAGGTCTGAGATAAACTACTCACACTTCATCGGAGAGGCTATGGCGTTGATGTAGAAGCCCTCCATGATCGATGCCCCCTCCGGCGGAGCTCCGAAACAGGCCCCAAGATGGGATCTTGTGGATACAAAAAGTTAGGGCGGTGGAATTAGGGTTTTGGCTCCTGTTCTGATCATTTGGGGGTACATGGATATATTTAGGAGGAAGGAGTATGTCGGTGGAGCAACAGGGGGCCCACGAGGGGGAGGGCGCGCCTAGGGTAGGCATGCGCGCACCCTACCTCGTGGCCTCTTATTTTATTTCTTGACGTAGGGTCCAAGTCTCTCTGGTCTTATTCGTTGAGAAAATCACATTCCCGAAGGTTTAATTCCGTTTGGACTCCGTTTGATATTCCTTTTCTTCGAAACCCTAAAACAGGCAAAAAACAGCAATTCTGGACTGGGCCTCCGGTTAATAGGTTAGTCCCAAAAATAATATAAAAGTGGATAATAAAGCCCAATAATGTCCAAAACAGTAGATAATATAGCATGGAGCAATCAAAAATTATAAATACGTTGGAGACGTATCAAGCATCCCCAAGCTTAATTCCTACCCGAGTAGGTAAATGTTAAAAACAGAATTTTTGATGCGGAGTGCTACTTGGCATAATTTTAATGTAATTCTTCTTAATTGTGGTATGAATATTCAGATCCGAAAGATTCAAGACAAAAGTTCATATTGACATAAAAATAATAATACTTCAAGCATACTAACTAAGCAATTATGTCTTCTCAAAATAACATGGCTAAAGAAAGTTATTCCTACAAATTCATATAGTCTGGCTATGCTCTATCTTCACCACACAAAATATTTAAATCATGCACAACCCCGATGACAAGCCAAGCAATTGTTTCATACTTTTGACATTCTCAAAACTTTTTCAATCTTCACGCAATACATGAGTGTGAGCCATGGATATAGCACTATAGGTGGAATAGAATGGTGGTTGTGGAGAAGACAAAAAGGAAAAAGCTAGTCTCACATCAACTAGGCGTATCAACGGTCTATGGAAATGCCCATCAATAGATATCAATGTGAGTGAGTAGGGATTGCCATGCAACGGATGCACTAGAGCTATAAGTATATGAAAGCTCAAAAAGAAACTAAGTGGGTGTGCATCCAACTTGCTTGCTCATGAAGACCTAGGGCAATTTGAGGAAGCCCATCATTGGAATATACAAGCCAAGTTCTATAATGAAAGATTCCCACTAGTATATGAAAGTGATAACATGAGAGACTCTCTACTATGAAGATCATGGTGCTACTTTGAAGCACAAGTGTGGTAAAAGGATAGTAACATTGTCCCTTCTCTCTTTTTATCTCATTTTTTTATTTGGGCCTCTTCTCTTTTTTGATGGCCTCTTTTCTTTCTTCTTCTTTTTTATTTGGGCTTCTTTGGCCTCTTTTATTTATTTTTCGTCTGGAGTCTCATCCCGACTTGTGGGGGAATCATAGTCTCCATCATCCTTTCCTCATTGGGACAATGCTCTAATAATGATGATCATCACACTTTTATTTTTCTTACAACTCAACAATTACAACTCGATACTTAGAATAAAATATGACTCTATGTGAATGCCTCCGGCGGTGTACCGGGATATGCAATATGATGCATGAGTGACATGTATGATAGAATTATGAATGGTGGCTTTGCCACAAATATGATGTCAACTACATGATCATGCTAAGCAATATGACAATGATGGAGTGTGTCATAATAAACGGAACGGTGGAAAGTTGCATGGCAATATATCTCGGAATGGATATGGAAATGCCATAATAGGTAGGTATGGTGGCTGTTTTGAGGAAGGTATATGGTGGGTGTATGATACCGGCGAAAGGTGCGCGGTATTAGAGAGGCTAGCAAAGGTGGAAGGGTGATAGTGCATATAATCCATGGACTCAACATTAGTCATAAATAACTCATATACTTATTGCAAAAATCTACAAGTTATCAAAGCAAAGTATTACGCGCATGCTCCTAGGGGGATAGATTGGTAGTAAAAGACCATCTCTCATCCCGACTGCCACTCATAAGGAAGGCAATCAAAAAATAAATCATGCTTCGACTTCATCACATAACGGTTCACCATACGTGCATGCTACGGGAATCACAAGCTTCAAAACAAGTATTCCTCAAATTCACAACTACTCAACTAGCATGACTTTAATATCACCATCTCCATATCTCAAAACAATTATCAAGTATCAAACTTATCATAGTATTCAATGCACTCATAAGAAAGTTTTATTATTAATCTTGTATACCAAGCATATTAGGATTTTAAGCAAATTACCATGCTATTAAGACTCTCAAAATAATCTAAGTGAAGCATGAGAGATCAATAGTTTCTATAAAACAAATCCACCACCGTGCTCTAAAAGATATAAGTGAAGTACTAGAGCAAAATTATATAACTCAAAAGATATAAGCGAAGCACATAGAGTATTCTAACGAATTCCAAATCATGTATGGATCTCTCAAAAGGTGTGTACATCAAGGATGATTGTGGTAAACTAACAAGCAAAGACTCAAATCATACAAGACGCTCCAAGCAAAACACATATCATGTGGCGAATAAAAATATAGCTCCAAGTAAAGTTACCGATAGAAGTAGACGAAAGAGGGGATGCCTTCTGGGGCATCCCCAAGCTTTGGCTTTTAGGTGTCCGTGGTGCCATGGGAATCCCCAAGCTTAGGCTCTTGCCACTCCTTGTTCCATAATCCATCAAATCTTTACCCAAAACTTGAAAACTTCACAACACAAAACTTAAAGTAGAAAATCTCGTGAGCTCTGTTAGCGAAAGAAAATAAAAGACTACTTCAAGGTAGTGTAATGAACTCATTATTTATTTATATTGGTGTTATACCTACTATATTCGAACTTCTCTATGGTTTATAAACTATTTTACTAGCCATAGATTCATCAAAATAAGCAAACAACACACGAAAAACAGAATCTGTCAAAAACAGAACAGTCTGTAGTAATCTGTAGCTAGCGCAAGATATGGAACTCCAAAAATTCTAAAATAAATTTATGGACGTGAGGAATATATCTATTAATCATATGCAAAAATAATTAACTAAATATCACTCTCCAAATAAAAATGACAGCAGTTCTCGTGAGCACTAAAGTTTCTGTTTTTTACAGCAAGTTCAAGAAGACTTTCCCCAAGTCTTCCCAACGGTTCTACTTGGCACAAACACTAATTAAACAAAAAAAACACAACCTAAACAGAGGCTAGATAAATTATTTATTACTAAACAGGAGCAAAAAGAAAGGAATAAAAATAAAATTGGGTTGCCTCCGAACAAGCGCTATCGTTTAACACCCCTAGCTAGGCATAACAAACAAGAATAGATCTAGGTATTGCCATAATAGTAAGATAGATTATTAAAACTCATTTCATATTCTCTATGTTCTGCAGCAAGTTTTCTTTGAGGCAAGCAAAAGTAATCAAAAGTGCTAAATTTAAGGGGACAAAAGTCCCCAAGATCAACCTTGGGAGGTATAGGTTCCTCCTTTGGTCCTTCATATTGCACAACCAATTCATCATTATAAGCATTCTTTTGACAGAACTTTGTGAGCCTATATTCAAGAGAATATCCTAGTTCATTATTTCGAATAGCCAAATCATCATTAAGTTCGGAAATTCTATCAACTAAAACATTGGTAGGAATCCTTTTTCTAAGATTTTCATTGAAAGCAACATAATCTAGAGATTGAAAGCACATTATTTCTTCTTGATCAAAGAGGATAGCCTCTATGGGAGGACGGCAAGCGTCCAACCTATAATGTGCAAAGATTTCTTTGGCCTCTTTTATTATGAATCTAAACTCATGAGCCAAAAATATAGTAGCGGCACGCTTAACAGAAGAATGCTCAATATTAGAAAATTCTAGGAAAATCCTTTGTATAGAAGGATGCATGTGCATGAATTGTCTTTCAAGCTCAACTACAAGCATGGCAATAGCGTCCGCAAGACTACTAGTTCTATGAAGAATAGAACTACCCATAGAAGGCAAAGCACCGGCACAAGTAAAGACATCTTGAAAAACTCCTTTTCCAATAATATTACCACTACCAACACGAAATATTTTTATATGTGAGATAGTGGGTTCTTTAGTAGGAGCATCAGAATTATTATCGACAAAAGTTTCCCCAATTTCAGACATAGAGGCAGAAGGTAAAGGACTAGCCATAACGACAAGCAAACAAACTAACACACAAGCAAACAAAAAGCAAGCGGGCAAAAAGAGGCAAATAGAGAAAGAGAGGGTAGAGAGAGAGGGGCGAATAAAACGGCAAGGGTGAAGTGGGGGAGAGAAAAACGAGAGGCAAATGGCAAATAATGTAATACGGGAGATACGGGTATGTGATGGGTACTTGGTATGGTGACTTTTGCGTAGACCTCCTCGGCAACGGCGCCAGAAATCCTTCTTGCTACCTCTTGAGCACTGCGTTGGTTTTCCCCGAAGAGGAAGGGATGATGCAGCAAAGTAGCGTAAGTATTTCCCTCAGTTTTTGAGAACCAAGGTATCAATCCAGTAGGAGGCTACGCGCGAGTCCCTCGCACCTGCACAAAACAAATAATTCCTCGCAACCAACACAAATAGGGGTTGTCAATCCCTATAGGGCCACTTATGAGAGTGACATCTGATGGATATGATAAGATAATATTTTTGGTATTTTTATGATAAAAGATGCAAAGTAAAATAAAGGCAAAGTAAATAGCAAAGGAAATAACTAAGTAGTAGGAGATTAATATGATAAAGATAGACCCGGGGGCCATAGGTTTCACTAGTAGCTTCTCTCAAGAGCATAAGTATTCTACGGTGGGTGAACAAATTACTGTTGAGCAATTGAAAGAATTGAGCACAGTTATGAGAATATCTAGGTATGATCATGTATATAGGCATCATGTCCGAGACAAGTAGACCGACTCCTCCCTGCATCTACTACTATTACTCCACTCATCGTCGACCCTATCCAGCATGCATCTAGAGTATTAAGTTAAAAAAAGTAATGCCTTAAGCAAGATGACATGATGTAGAGGGATAGACTCATGCAATATGAAGAAAACCCCATCGTGTTATCCTCGATGGCAACAATACAATACGTGCCTTGTTGCCCTTACTGTCACCGGGAAAGGACACCGCAAGATTGAACCCAAAGCTAAGCACTTCTCCAATTGCAAGAAAGATCAATCTAGGAGGCCAAACCAAACTGATAATTCGAAGAGACTTGCAAAGATAACCAATCATACATAAAAGAATTCAGAGAAGATTCAAATATTATTCATAGATAGACTTGATCATAAACCCACAATTCATCGGTCTCAACAAACACACCGCAAAAAGAAGATTACATCGAATAGATCTCCACAAGAGACGGGGAGAACATTGTATTGAGATCCAAAAAGAGAGAAGAAGCCATCTAGCTACTAACTATGGACCTGTAGGTCTGAGATAAACTACTCACACTTCCTCGGAGAGGCTATGGTGTTGATGTAGAAGACCTCTGTGATCGATGCCCCCTCCGGCGGAGCTCCGGAACAGGCCCCAAGATGGGATCTCGTGGATACAGAAAGTTACGGTGGTGGAATTAGCGTTTTGGCTCCTGTTCTGATCGTTTGGGGGTACGTGGATATATATAGGAGGAAGGAGTACGTTGGTGGAGCAATAGGGGGCCCACGAGGGTGGAGGGCGCGCCTAGGGTAGGCAGGCGCGCCCCTCTACCTTGTGGCCTCCTGTTTTATTTCTTGACGTAGGGTCCAAGTCTCTCTGGTCTTATTCGTTGAGAAAATCACGTTCCTGAAGGTTTCATTCCGTTTGGACTCCGTTTGATATTCCTTTTCTTCGAAACCATAAAACAGGCAAAAAATAGCAATTCTGGGCTTGGCCTCCAGTTAATAGGTTAGTCCCAAAAATAATATAAAAGTGGATAATAAAGCCCAATAATGTCCAAAACAGTAGATAATATATCATGGAGCAATCAAAAATTATAGATACGTTGGAGATGTATCAGGTACGTAGACGAAACTCTCCCCTCTCGTTGCTATGCATCACCATGATCTTGTGTGTGCGTAGGAATTTTTTTAAAATTACTACGTTCCCCAACAGTAGCATCTGAGCCAGGTTTGTATGTAGATGTTATATGCACGAGTAGAACACAAAGGAGTTGTGGGCGTGGGTATATACATATTGCTTGCCGTCACTAGTTGTTTCTTGATTCGACGGTATTGTTGTATTAAGCGGCCTAGAACGACATTACGCATACGCTTACGCGAGACAGGTTCTACCGACGTGCTTCCCACACAGGTGGCTGGTGGGTGTCAGTTTCTCCAATTTTAGTTAAATTGGATTCAGAGAACAGGGTTCTTTCTGAATATCAAAAAGCAATCACTATACCGTGTTGTGGTTTTGATGCGTAGGTAAGAACGGTTCTTGCTCAGCCCATAGCAGCCACGTAAAACTTGCAACAACAAAGTAGAGGACGTCTAACTTGTTTTTGCAGGGTATGTTGTGATGTGATATGGTCAAGACATGATGCTAAATTTTACTGTATGAGATGATCATGTTTTGTAACACAATTATCGGCAACTGGTAGGAGCCATATGGTTGTCGCTTTATTATATGAAATGCAATCGCCATGTAATTGCTTTACTTTATCACTAAGCGGTAGCGATAGTCATAGAAGCAATAGTTAGCGAGACGAGAACGATGCTTCGATGGAGATCAAGGTATCAAGCCAGTGACGATGGTGATCATGATGGTGCTTTGGAGATGGAGATCAAAGGCACAAGATGATGATGGACATATCATATCACTTATATTGATTGCATGTGATGTTTATCCTTTATGCATCTTATTTTTCTTAGTTCGACAGTAGCATTATAAGATGATCTCTCACTAAATTTCAAGGTATAAGTGTTCTCCCTGAGTATGCACCGTTGCTACAGTTTGTTGTGTCGAGACACCACGTGATGATTGGGTGTGATGAGCTCTACATTCACATACAACGGGTGCAAGCCAGTTTTGCACACGCGGAATACTCGAGTTAAACTTGGCGAACCTAGCATATGCAGATATGGCCTCAGAACACTGAGACCAAAAGTTCAAGCGTGAATCATATAGTAGATATGATCAACATAGTGATGTTCACCATTGAAAACTACTCCATCTCACGTGATGATCGGACATGGTTTAGTTGATGTGGATCATGTGATCACTTAGATGATTAGAGAGATTTCTATCTAAGTGGGAGTTCTTAAGTAATTTGATTAATTGAACTTTAATTTATCATGAACTTAGTACCTGATAGTATTTTGCATGTCTATGTTGTTGTAGATAGATGGCCCGTGCTGTTGTTCCGTTGAATTTTAATGCGTTCCTAGAGAAAGCTAAGTGTAAAGATGATGGTAGCAACTACACGGACTAGGTCCGTAACTTGAGGATTATCCTCATTGTTGCACAGAAGAATTACGTCATGGAAGCACCGCTAGGTGACAAACCCGCTGCAGGAGTAACACTATATGTTGTGAACACCTGGCAGAGCAAAACTGATGACTACTCGATAGTTCAGTGTGCCATGCTCTATGGCTTAGAACCGGGACTTCAACGACGTTTTGAACGTCATGGAGCATATCAGATGTTCCAGGAGTTGAAGTTAATATTTCAAGAAAATGCCCGGATTGAGAAATATGAAGTCTCCAATAAGTTCTACAGCTGCAGGATGGAGGAGAATAGTTTTGTCAGTGAACATATACTCAGAATGTCTGGATACCACAACCACTTGACTCAACTGGGAGTTAATGTTCCTGATGATATTGTCATTGACAGAGTTCTTCAATCACTGCCACCAAGCTACAAGAGCTTCGTGATGAACTATAATATGCAAGGGATGGATAATACGATTACTAAGCTCTTCGCAATGCTAAAGGCTACAGAGGTAGAAATCAAGAAGGAGCATCAAGTGTTGATGGTCAACAAGACCACCAGTTTCAAGAAAAAGGGTAAAGGGAATAAGGGGAACTTCAAGAAGAACAACAAGCCAGTTGTTGCTCAAGTGAAGAAACCCAAGTCTGGACCTAAGCCTAAGACTGAGTGCTTCTACTGCAATGGAACTGGTCACTGGAAGCGGAACTGCCCCAAGTATTTGGCAGAGAAGAAGGATGGCAAAGTGAAAGGTATATTTGATATACATGTTATTGATGTGTACCTTACTAATGCTCACAGTAGTGCCCGGGTATTTCATACTGGTTTAGTTGCTAACATTTGCAACTCAAAACAGGGGCTATGGATTAAGCGAAGATTGGCTAAGGACGAGGTGACGATGCGCGTGGGAAATGGTTCCAAAGTCGATGTGATCGCCGTCGGCATGCTACCTCTACATCTACCTTCGGGATTAGTTTTAGACCTAAATAATTGTTATTTAGTGCTAGCGTTGAGCATAAACATTATATCTGGATCTTGTTTGATGCGAGACGGTTATTAATTTAAATCAGAGAATAATGGTTGTTCTATTTATATGAGTAATATCTTTTATGGTCATGCACCCTTGTTGAGTGGTCTATTTTTACTAAATCTTGATAGTAGTAATACACATGTTCATAGTATTGAAGCCAAAAGATGCAGAGTTGATAATGATAGTGCAACTTGTTTGTGGCACTTCCGTTTAGGTCATATTGGTGTAAAGCGCATGAAGAAACTCCATTCTGATGGACTTCTGGAATCACTTGATTATGAATCACTTGGTACTTGCGAACCATGCCTCATGGGCAAGATGACTAAATCTCCGTTCTCTGGAACAATGGAGCGAGCAACAAAGTTATTGGAAAACATACATATTGATGTATGTGGTCCAATGAACATTGAAGCTCGCGGTGGATATCGTTATTTTCTCACCTTCACAGATGATTTTAGCATATATGGCTATATCTACTTAATGAAACATAAGTCTGAAACATTTGAAAAGTTCAAAGAATTCCAGAGTGAAGTGGAAAATCATCGTAACAAGAAAATCAAGTTTCTACGATCTAATCGTGGAGGTGAATATTTGAGTTATCAGTTTGGACTTCATTTGAAACAATGCGGAATAGTTTCGCAACTCACGCCACCTGAAACACCACAACGTAATGGTGTGTCCGAACATCGTAACCACACTTTATTAGATATGGTGCGATCTATGATGTCTCTCACTGATTTACCGCTATCATTTCGAGGTTATGCTTTAGAGATGGCTGCATTTATGTTAAATAGGACACCATCTAAATCCGTTGAGACGACACCTTATGAACTGTAGTTTGGCAAGAAACCCAAGTTGTCGTTTCTTAAAGTTTGGGGCTGCGATGCTTATGTGAAAAAGCTTCAACGTGACAAGCTCGAACCCAAATCGAAGAAATGTGTCTTCATAGGATACCCAAAGTAGACTTGTGTACACCTTCTATCACAGATCCGAAGGCAAGATATTCATTGCTAAGAATAGATCCTTTCTAGAAAAGGAGTTTCTCTCGAAAGAAGTGAGTGGGAGGGATGTAGAACTTGACGAGGTAATTGCACCTTCTCCCTTATTGGAAAGTAGTTCATCACTGAAATCAGTTCCAATGATTCCTACACCATTAAGTGAGGAAGCTAATGATGATGATCATGAAACTTCTGATCAAGTTACTACCGAACCTCGTAGGTCAATCAGAGTAAGATCCGCACCATAGTGGTACGGTAATCCTGTTCTAGAAGTCATGTTACTTGACCATGACGAACCTACAAACTATGAGGAAGCGATGATGAGCCCAGATTCCGCAAAATAGCTTGAGGCCATGAAATCTGAGATGGGATCCATGTATGAGAACAAAGTATGGACTTTGGTTGACTTGCCCGATGATCGACAGGCCATAGAGTATAAATGGATCTTCAAGAAGAAGACTGACGCTGACGGTAATATTACTGTCTACAAAGCTCGACTTGTTGCAAAAGATTTTCGACAAGGTCAAGGAGTTTACTACGATGAGACCTTCTCACCCGTAGCAATGCTTAAGTCCGTCCGAATCATGTTAGCGATTGCCGCATTTTATGATTATGAAATTTGGCAAATGGATGACAAAACTGCATTCCTTAATGGACATCTTAAAGAAGAGTTGTATATGATGCAACCAGAAGGTTTTGTCGATCCAAAAGGTGCTAACAAAGTGTGCAAGCTCCAGCGATCCATTTATGGACTGGTGCAAGCCTCTCGGAGTTGGAATATACGCTTTGATAGTGTGATCAAAGCATATGGTTTTATACAGACTTCTGGAGAAGCCCGTATTTACAAGAAAGTGAGTGGGAGCTCCGTAGCATTCCTGATATTATATGTAGATGACATATTGTTGATCGAAAATGATATTGAATTTCTGAATAGCATAAAGGATACTTGAATATCGATTTTTCAATGAAAGACATCGGCAAAGCTGCTTATATATTAGGCATCAAGATCTATAGAGATAGATCAAGACGCTTAATTGGACTTTCACAAAGCACATACCTTGATAAAGTTTTGAAGAAGTTCAAAATGGATAAGGCAAAGAAAGGGTTCTTGCATGTATTACAAGGTGTGAAGTTGAGTCAGACTCAATGCCCGACCACTTCAGAAGATAGAGAGAAAATGAAAGATGTTCCCTATGCTTCAGCCATAGGCTCTATCATGTATGCAATGTTGTGTGCCAGACCTGATGGATGGCTTGCTATCAGTTTAGCAGGGAGGTACCAAAGTAATCCAGGAGTGGATCACTGGACAGCGGTCAAGAATATCCTGAAATACCTGAAAAGGACTAAGAATATGTTTCTCGTATATGGAGATGACAAAGAGCTCGTCGTAAACGGTTATGTCGATGCAAGCTTTGACACTGATCCGGACGACTCTAAGTCACAAACAGGATACGTGTTTTTATTAAATGGTGGAGCTATCAATTGGTGCCGTTGAAAGCAGAGCGTCGTGGTGGGATCTACGTGTGAAGCGGAATACATAGCTTCTTCGAAAGCAGCAAATGAAGGAGTTCATATCCGATCTATGTGTCATACCTAGTGCATCGGGTCCAATGAAAATCTTTTGTGACAATACTGGTGCAATTACCTTGGCAAAGAAATCCAGATTTCACAAAAGAACCAAGCACATCAGGAGACGCTTCAATTCCATTCGCGATCAAGTCAAGGAGGGAGACATAGAGATTTGCAAGATACATAAGGATCTGAATGTTGCAGACCCGTTGACTAAGCCTCTCTCACAAGCAAAACATGATCAGCACCAAGACTCCATGGGTGGTAGAATCATTACAATGTAATCTAGATTATTGACTCTAGTGCAAGTGGGAGATTAAAGGAAATATGCCCTAGAGGCAATAATAAAGTTGTTATTTATATTTCCTTATATCAAGATAAATGTTTATTATTCATGCTAGAATTGTATTAACCAGAAACTTAGTACATGTGTGAATACATAGACAAACAGAGTGTCACTAGTTTGCCTCTACTTAACTAGCTCGTTGAATCAATGATGGTTATGTTTCCTAACCATAGACATGAGTTGTCATTTGATTAACGGGATCACATCATTAGAGAATGATGTGATTGAGTTGACCCATCCGTTAGCTTAGCATGATGATCGTTTAGTTTGTTGCTATTGCTTTCTCCATAACTTATACATGTTCCTATGACTATGAGATCATGCAACTCCCGAATACTGGAGGAACACTTTGCGTGCTACCAAACGTCACAACGTAACTGGGTGATTATAAAGGTGCTCTACATGTGTCTCCGATGGTGTTTGTTGAGTTGCCATAGATCGAGATTAGGATTTGTCACTCCGATTGACGCAGAGGTATCTCTGGGCCCTCTCGGTAATGTACATCACTATAAGCCTTGCAAGAAATGTAGCTAATGAGTTAGTTACGGGATGTAGCATTACGGAAGGAGTAAACAGACTTGCCGGTAATGAGATTGAACTAGGTATTGATATACCGACGATCAAATCTCGGGCAAGTAACATACCGATGACAAAGGGAACACCGTATATCGTTATGCGGTTTGGCCAATAAAGATCTTCTTAGAATATGTAGGAACCAATATGAGCATCCAGGTTCCGCTATTGGTTATTGACCGGAGGCGTGTCTCGGTCATGTCTACATAGTTCTCGAACCCATAGGGTCCGCACGCTTAACGTTCGGTGAAGATCGCATTATGAGTTTATGTGTTTTGATGTACCGAAGGTAGTTCGGAGTCCCAGATATGATCACGGACATGATGAGGACTCTCTCTCTCTCTCGGTTATGAAAATGGCACTTAATTAATGAGATGCTAAGCTAGAGCAAAATCTACAGATTGACCTATGTGGCGTCACACATCAAACTAGCTTTACTAAAATGGGTCCATTCACAGACAGATCGAACATGCAGCTACCTGTAGCAGCTGCTAACGTGGTACTTTATCTCTCTCTCTCATGGCCACACGCTCAGGTTAATTAATTAGATCCTAAGCTAGAGCAAAATCTTCAGATTGACCTATGTCGCGTCACATCAAGCTAGCTAATAAAAAGGGTCGAATCACCGGCAGATCGAACGTGCAGCTGCAAACGTGACACTCTCTCTTAGCCACGCGCTCAGGTGAGCGGCTAGTTAATTTGCATGATCATTTAATTCATGGGTATGCGTGTGGGTGTGGCCCCTTGGCCACCACAAGATGGAGCTAATGACTTGATAGATGCTTCGTGGGTACTACGTTTCCTCGATCGATCAATGTGTGGTATGTGATATAGTAGTACGTGCATGTGCTCACACTCTAACGCCACAAATTAGCTAGACTAAACTGAACCGACCACGTACCCGGCAGGAGAGATCGACAGGTGGTTTATGTTGCATGGATTGCTTGCATGTTGCACTTATATATATACACTTGGTGACCAAACATACGTTGACGTAGTTATGCATGCGTGTCGGACGATCCATTCAAGCGTAGGAAAAAGAAAAACAGCCAGCTAGCAAGCAAGATGTTTCGGCTAACAAACTGGTGGCTGCCAACGCTCGAGAGGACCAATGAGAGCCTGCTGATAGAAAGTGTCACATGCATGCCCACGTCACATGATTCGGGCCCGTCACCTTGTCACGTAGTTTGCTCATGCAAGCGGATGTGTCTTTTCTTCTGGAACGACAAACACAAGCACCAGCAAGGCAGCAACACATATGTCCATGCATGCGTATGCTAAGTACCAGTGTATGCATTTGCTTGCTAGGACAAGGGCCGCACACGTACGTACGTACGGTCGTCAGGGGACAAAGACAGAATTATCTAGTCTTGAAATGAAATCGGAAGACGCTGGTCGAACTACGTACTCCCTCCGTTTTTATTTACTCCGCATATTAGAGTTGACTGAAGTCAAACTTTGTAAAGTTTGACCAAATGTGTAAAATATATATATAAATATTTAGCATAACAAATCTATATGATGTGAAAGTACATTCAACAACGAATCTAATGGTATTGATTTGTTATTGTATATGTTAATATTTTTGTCTATAAACTTTGTTAAAGTTTATAAAGCTTGACTTTGAACAAAACTAATATGTGAAGTAAATAAAAACGGAGGGAGTAGCACCGTGCATGCATGCATGCAGTTCCGGCTTTTGCTCTCACACCGACGCGTGCGCAACACGGCAAAAGTACTAGAACACACACTGTGGAATGTACTCCTGCGTCCAGCTAGCTAGCTACAGTAATGTATTTCAGGACAAGGAATAGAGTTACTCGTTTGCCAGCTAGTTTGAATTTTGCCGCCCTTTCCCAAACTCCCATGCAAAAGCGCCGCCGACGCCTACGTGTTTCGCTATGGACGTAGCATTTTCCCGCTCCTCCCAGCTGGAAGAAAGGTCAAGGATGGATCGTAGTGGTGTGGATAACACTGCGTGCATGATGCATCTGAACTGTATCTATGCATGCAATGGTGCAGGATGGCATCACTGCATACGAATACATGTATGAATTACTAGCTAGCTTAGCTGCCACTCCTCGTTAGTGTCGTTTATTGCATGCAGATTTTGACTTTCTCTCTTTGTCTGCTGGATTTTATTTTATTTTGAGGGTGTGTCTGCTGGATTAACGGCTTAATTTGTCTAGCCGTAGATTGATGAGTTAGGCCCCAAATGAGTGGCGCTGAGTTACTTGTGATGCTACCTCATGCGGTGGATGCTGCTTATTTGCCCTTCAGATTCGGCCATACGTTCTTTGGCTAGCGATACTATTAGTGCGCAGTCGTCACTTGTGCGCTGCATGCTAGTACACATGCATACTTTTAGTCAATCCCTTTGCACCTTCAAAATAGATATGCACGCGTTCGTGGTCAATGCTACCCACACTAAGATCACAACAAGCTGGTCGGTTTGGATTAAGGTAGCCTACCTATTAATTAAGCGCATATCCGTGTTAGAAAAGGCATGCAATTCGGTAATTAGTACTCAAGTAATTAAGCTTATCCTAGTGTGTGTTGTATTGGGCCACTACTTTTCGGTATTTTCTGCTGTTATGCTCGCTTTTTTTAGTTGGTCATGCTCGCTAGCTTGTAGAACAAACAGGAGCTGGGTGTTCACCTAAAAAAAATACTGGAGCTGGGTGTACATAATGTTCATGAGATGGTGTTGGAAACAACACGACTGGCCATTTACTCTGCTGCGACCTCCTTTTTAGATGTGATGATACTCTCGATTTAAAAAACGTCAAGATCAGGAAACAATTAAACATAAGTTATACTCCAGAGAACTCCTGAGTATGGCACAACATTATACAATCAATTCATATTAAAAATTATGTGACTCATATATTATCGGTTAACTTCTTTGCAAAAAAATGTATATGTTAAATTGATGGTTTAAAGTTTAATAAGAAAAGAAATTAGCCGATAATATGAGTCAGTGTAAGTATATTAGTCAGTGTAAAATATTCAATAATCACCCTTTTATACTCCTGTAACGTTCTTTTATGCTGACAGTTTTTTTCTTTCTAAAAGGGTGGCAGGAGTATGTTAGTAAGTGTAAGTAAATTGAATATTTTAGGTTGCACAGTTGCACTTTACGAAAAAGGGTTTTTCCCCGCTTTAGATTATAAAGCAACGTCCAACCGATACAACCAGCTTGCTGGGCCGCAGCACAAACACACCCAAAAGAAAAAGGAGAGAAAAAAAAAGAAACAAATGCCGACGCCGGCAGCTCAACTAAGCAAAGATGACCGACACCCGCTGCACCCACCGGAGAAGAACCACCGCCCGCCAAGCACTCCAAAGCCTCGCGTACCAAGCAACATCTTCATGAAGAAATGCGACGACGACGCCGCTGCTGCCCGGACAAGTCCTAGGGTTTCCCCCGATACATGGATGGCAGTGGGGAAGGGGGAATCACCGACACCCCTCAGGAGGGTCCGGCAACGCCCACGGGCGCAGCCGCACCGGTGGCAAACGAGCCGCCGGAGATTTCTCCCGCCCCGAAACCACCACCGCTACCTCAGACAATCGGAAGCGCACCGCCCAACATGCTGCCCACAAGCCAGAGCCACGCCGTCGCGCCCCGGACTGCAGGCCTGCCCCAGCCCAGATGGGGCCCAAAAGGGCCTAGATCTGGGCCGAGCGGGCACCGCCGGCCAGCCGCCCACCGCGCCGCCCCGCAGCCAACGACCACGCCGCCGTGTCGAGGGCACCCGAGGCCCGCAGAAATCCGCCGCCGGGCCTCACCACCGCAAGCCGAGCAGCACCGCCGCCGGGCAGGAGGGAGCCCCGACTCTCCCTCCAGGCGCGCGGGGAAGGGACGTCTGCCGCCGCTGGCGCCACCCGGGCATGCCGGAGGCCGCTGCCGGCGGCGTCGAAGGGAGATGAAGGAGGAGGGGGCCGAGACGGAGGAGGGCAGGGGGCGCTCCGCCGCCTCGGGGGGCGACAGGAGCGCCAGGGGAGGGGGAGGAGGAGGGGCAAGGTGGACCGTGTGGCACGCGCGCCGGCGGCCGGCGCCGGCGGGAAGGGGCGAGGGCGGCCGGCGGCGTCGTGGAGGAACCCTAGCGCGGGTCGCAGGAGCCCCTCGCTAGCGCCCTTATGTTCTGCATCTTACTCTTACAGTTGCACTTTCGGTTCCTAGCTTAATTGTTCATTTGAGTTCGCACGCCTGAGAACTGAAAGACTGAGCCAGCACATGGCCTGCATATGTCTAGGCTACATAGACGAAGATATACACCTCCTAACATGCTAAGACATTAATTTACACAGACCTGGATGGTTCTATCTCTATGTCGAAGGAATCGTATAAGTTACACCTTAAGCGCATCTAATTTTACGTACTGAAATACGTATCGATGACAATATCGTGTACACATTATTTTGGTTTTAGTTTTGTCGTTGTGTATGTTATTTTTAGTCATTGGCTAGAAGCTATAGCTAAGCTTATGGTGATGAGTACTCTACTCATCCATCCAGCTAGCAGCCATAGTCATGTGCACACATATATACATGGATGGATAGAAGTCTCGTGGCTGCCGCATAGCATCAAATCTACATATGTGTCCCGTACGTACTATAAACAAAGAATCTCCCGTGCTCTCTACCACCTTTTACGCACGCACACTTGTTTATGTCACCTCAGCTAACTCTTGTTTGCAAACATCCATGCTAGTTGCCTATTTGTTTGACCTAGGTAAGGAGTGGCGTGGCACAGACTACAACGTAGCATAGATTAAGGTATGCCAACGGAGAACCATCTCCAGATAAATTGTGGCTGAGACGACAGGGAGATCATTTCCTCGATCTCTCCATGCATTGAGAGAAAAATGTATCGTGTGAGCTAGTATAAGCTAGGTTGCTAGCTAGCACACCATATATTGACCATGTGTTCCACGTCAAGTCTAGAGTCTCTAGAGCATGCAATACGTACATGGGGGTACGTGGGAGCACAGGCTTGAGTTTCAGCGAGGGCGACTCAAGGCGGCCCCCGAAGGGACGCCCTATAGGGATTAAACTAATTCCCAAGGGCCCATATCAGAAGCAAATCATGAGCCTTTCATTGCTTTTTTTCGGAAGAGTCTACACTGTTAGTTTGGTGTAGCTAGCTGTCTCTTTGGCGGCACGTTACGCTAGATCGGCACCTGTCCACCTGCATGCATGCAGATAACTAACGGCAAAAATTCCTACTTTGCTGCTTAAGGGCATCTCCAGCTGTTCGGCCCCCAGGGCATCTAAATAGAGCGGCCTAGGGGTGTGCCGACGCTAGTTCGGCCCTGGGGGCGACCTAACTCCCAGTCACGTCCCCAAGCGCCGGTCCCAGGATGCGGGGAATTTTAAACTTGGTCGTTCCCGCTCTTAAAAGACGCCACAAATCCGGCGATCGGATATAGCCTGGCGTTACAAAAAACAGAGCGCCGCACGCCGCAAGTTCGCATGCGCAATGATTCACTCGGCGGGGTCGGCTCCAGGCATTGGTGGAGTCGGCGTGCGCGGGCTCGGCGGTGTCGGAGCTGCTTCGGTGCTGGGCTGTGTTGGCGCGGCTTCGGCACTGTTGGGCGGCGATGTAGAGGCGTCGTTCGGGCTTGGTGTCCGTGTGGTCGTGGGCGCGGGAGCTTGCGTTGTCAGCGTCGTCGGCGTTGCCGTCTGCATCTGGTTCAGGATAAGGCCGCGCTCTGCCATGTACCATGCCCTGAGCTGCTCGTCGTTGCTCTGGAGCATGTCCGCCCCGCCCATCAGAAAAGCCATGTCGGTGTTCCTCTTCTTCGCGGCGACGTTCGTCCGGAGCAGGTCGAGCTTGATGGCACTGTTCTTCATCAGCGATGACCACCGCGCCTCGGTCTTCTCTTCACGTAGGACGCCCCGGGCCTGGGCGTCGGCGAGGCAATGCTCGATGGACTCCTGCACTCACGCAGTTGCCGCGTCGGCGTTTTTCCCCTTCTTTGCCAATTTGTGGCTGTCCGGCCGCCCCTCTGACGCGCCCGGAGTCGTCGCGTCCGTCTTGTATGTCTCCTTGGCCTTGTCGAGGGTACGTCGGACTTCCGCCCACTTCTCGCACTTGTCAATGCGCTTGTAGACGTGGAGGTGCTTGAAGTCGGCGTCTTGGTTGTCGCGCCGATACATGGTGAACATAAGCAGCAACTGCGTGGAGGAACAAACAGTTGGCGGGCGTTGACGACGAAGAGATGCGAGCGAACGGCATGCGTACCTGATCCTCAACGCTGGCGCCGCTCTCCGGGCGAGCCGCGACCTCCTCGACGATTCCATGCTATTTGTTGCACGCCAACTGGATACGCCCCCAATGGTTCGCCATCGCCTTGAAGCCGCGCTGCATATAGACGCCTTTGAAGTACGGGTCGATGAGCTTCCGCTCGTCGAACTCGGCCTTGATGCGGTCCCAGTACGTCTCGAAGCTCTGGTTCGTGCCGGTGGTCGGGTCGAGGCAGACGACTTTCCATGCTTCGACGAGGCATTCCTCCTCCTTGGATGTCCACTTGATGCGCGCTTCGCCTGTCCTAGCCGCCCGCTTCTTCTTCTGGCGCCCCTTCGCCGGATCAGGAGCTGGCTCCTCCTCCTCCTCGTCCTCGTCCTCGTCCTCCTCCTCGGGTTCCTGCGCTTCGTGCGCGTCCTCGCCGTAGACGTAGCCGAGCTCGGCCTCCATGTCGCCGCTGAGATCCACTACCTCGTCCTGGGTGGCGAACCCGGGAGACGCGGCGGTCGCGGTCGATCCTGTCGCGATGATGTCGTCCATGTCGGCTCCTGTGTCGTCCGTGTCGCCGAGGTGCGAGAAGGGCAGCGGCCCACGGCGGAGATGGGGCGTCGGTGTGGACGCGTAGGGGGCGGGCGGCGAGTAGTTGTATGGAGGGTACTGCACGCCGGCGAAGGCGGGCGAGGGTGTGCGCGTGGCGGGGTGGCCATGGGGGAAGGTCACGTTT
>NC_041388.1:29594883-29603569 GCF_002162155.2 Triticum dicoccoides
GTGTGCGTCGCCGTCGGCGTAGCCGGGCGACGACGATCCCCATGGAGATCCGACGCCTTGCTGTCCCCAGGGCGCGTACTGGGCGTGGCTGACGACGGGTGGATTCATCATCCCCGCGTGGTCGACCGATGAGGAAGACGCCGCCGCACGCGCCGCGTTGTCGCGAGCCTTCTTGGCAATGGCCCTGTTCCGCCGGTCGGTGGTGACGGCGTCGCGTCGCTGAACTTCCACCCTCCACTCGGCGTTCGACATGTCCGGTGGCTTCGATGGCGGCGCCCTCGGCTTCCTCTGCTTCGGCTGGGCCACGGTGCCAGTCGTGGTTGCCGCCGCGCGTGGCATGGCGTACTTCTTCGGCGGCATGGCGACGACTGGAAGGCGAGCCGGAGGGGGTTTGGCGGGAGAAAGGGAGGGAATAGCGGGAGGAAGGCGAGCGAGCGGAGGAGATGCGAGGGAAAAGCGTCAAGAAGCGGCGGGAAAAGGCCCTCGGGTCGCCGCCAGGATGGGCCCACGCGCCTTTTTCGCTTGTGCCGGCTCCCCAAGCGCCCCCAGGGCGCCGGGTTCGGCCTGGGTCCGCCGGCGCCAGTTTTGGCCCGAGCCAGCGAAAAACGGGCTTCTGGGGGCGCGACTGGGCCGTTTTTTTTTGCGCCGGCGCGGCAAAATCTCCTGGGGAGGGCCTGTTGGGGGCGCGGCTGGAGATGCCCTAACTAGTGTGGGTTTCTACTGTAGTGAGTATTGTTGGAGGTCAAATATTGCACACTCTTTGCATGCTGCATTGGGAGGAAAAAGGCAGCTTATAGTTTGGTTTCTTAGTTATATCCTTTCTTCGAAATGTTCGGTGTGAGAGTGTGTGCAAACTTAATTTCCAAAGTTGGTTGTGGTTTTCTCCTATTGCTGATGATTTTAAACGCATCATGTGTTTCATTGAGATTTGTGTACGTGCGCAGCATGCATGGCGCTTCACTATGTTTTTCTTCATGTTGTTTTTTCCTTCCGGTTTTCCAGAAACGCTTTTGCTCGGTTCACTGAACCTGCGGTCAGCATTCGCTGGGCAGGTTCATAGCACTTGCATGCATGATACGGGTCAACATATCGTGATTGAGGGAGGATTATCTTTGACATTTTGAGCCTTTGAGGAGTTATATTTTGATCCATCAAGAATATACCTCCAGGTACGACTGCCCATGCGTGCAACTTGTACGTAGGATCGAATAAAAGATGTTAGCTCTTAGTAAAACAATAATATAAATTTTGTGTGTTCTATACCAATCGATGAAATGATTAAACACTTGTTTACCCTTCTTGCCGCATTCCAAATATGGCTGGTAACTTGTTGCATGCATGGTTTTGGATCTTAAATTATGGCTCAAATATTGGTAAGTGGCAAAACTCTAGGTAGATATGTAGGTATTTTAGAAAATTCTAAACATATATTTCTTCCATTATCAGTATCTTCATGTACCTATCTCTATGCACTCGACATCCGCCAGACATATACTCAAATATGTTTAAAAAAACTTGAAGTTTGTCTAACATTTAAGAGATCTACCTCCACCTTGGTGAGTGGCCCCTTTTATGCAAATTCTGGTCAAGATGGCAGGAAATCAGTCGTGGGTTTGCTATTTTCTTTGGTGTGCAATTAAAGAAGCATGCTACTTAGTCAAGATCAACTATTGAAGATAAAGCACTGGAAATGCCGCATAAAAAAATACGAAAATAATAAGTTCCGAACGTTCAGATTTTAAGCATGGCAACCAGAATAGTTTTCATGGCAACTTTAGTTCACGCGAGGTTGGCAAAGATGTCAATTTTCAGTCAAAAAAATGAGTTGGGACAAAGTTGCCATGTTTTAACAACTAATGTTGTCACCTCGTGTCAATTAAAGTTGCCATGAAAAAACGTTCTGGATGACATGCTTAAAATCTGAACGTTTGGGATTTACCGGGGTCCAAAATATTTGATGTTATAATTTAGGTTCTACATAGTTGTCGGCAAATCATGTGTTCCATGCCTGAACTAAGCTATCGCAATAGACTTTCAATTTGTCGGAAAGAGAGTTGCAAGCAAACTAATTGGTATCAGGTTTGAGAATTCCGTCATGTAATTGATGGTCCATTCAAGAACTTGTAAGAATTCAAATACAATCTTGATGTAACAAAGTTGCGATTAAGATAGACCGTTAGAGTGTGAATACGTGTCAGTGTACATAAGTTTTAGGATGTACGTGAGTTAGTTAGTATTCAGAGTTGTAACAAATCCTATATCTATCTCTCTTGTCATGCTAATCACACACAAACCCATCGTCATGTACGGATTAGTCATGATAAACCCCGACATACTCGTACCCATCATCATGTATGGATTAGTAATGATAAACCCCAACCCCTATCAATACACAGACACGACTCTCTATAGAGGGTGGAACACTTTAATAACTTTGAAATGGAAGTTTATATACAAAGAGTTAACCACCGAAGGGGAACAAAAATAAAATTCACAGAACTATGGGGAATAATTTACATCATTATAGCCTTGAACCATCTAATTATGTGTTGCACATGTACGTTCATCTATTTTCTACAACTAGTGTTAGAAATTCCAACCTCACATTATGCGACCATGGAGAAGCTCATTTTGCTTAAGCACCTTTTGTCAAGGGAACCCTTTTGTGAAAACTAGCTAGCCTGAACAGACATGCCACCCGCTCCCACGCTCCTGCGACGCGCCACTCCGGCGCCCGCAGCCACACCCGCCGCCGCCGCTTCCGCGCCTACCCCCTCCGCTGCCGCTCCTAGCTCCCCGCTCGGCACCTCCTCCTCGCCTCGGTTCCCTCCTGGCTTCTCGTCACCGAGGTTCCTGCGCCCGGAGCTGGTGGGATCTCTTTTTCCCCAGCTGCTGGCTGCTGCTCCAGATCTGCGACCCCAGGTCGCCCCTGCCCTGGCTTCGGCCGTCGTGGCTGCCCCCAAGGTTGCTGACCTGCCACGCAAGGTGAGATTTGCTTTCAATGCGGAGCTGCTGGAAGATACGCATCCACCCCCCATTCATGGCGCGCATCGCCCCTGTCTCAAATCCGCGCCTGCTGCTCCATTCAAGTCGGGTGCCTGGCGAGCAAGATGGAGTGCCTCCTCGAGCCCAACGCCTTCAGGGGAGGAGTCAAGGCAGGTCTCTTCAAGCGATGAATGGCATTTGGTGCGGCCGGCGTACTGGTGGCGTGAAGGCCGCTCCAACCACCGGCATTTAAGTCGCAGGTCTGCGGGCTCCTATTCCCCTCCTCGCCACAAGGATTTCGTCAAGCTCCAAGACCGTGAATGCCACCGCTGCCTCCTCAAAGGCCACTGCCAAGTTGACTGCAGAAATCCTCTCACTTGCCGTCGCTGTCGCCGTTTTGGACATAAGGCGAGGGGCTGCACCAACGCTCTCTCACCCTCCCCTTTGTCCCCTGCATCGCCTCCTGAAGCTGCTGCGGCGGTGCCGCTCGGCCTGCCGTCACCTCCGGCCGCTCCCTCGTCGTGTGCCATGTCACGGCGGGAGCCCCGACGGGAACCCCGCGTCGGCGACCCGTCGCTGCGCCCCGAGGAGGGGCGCGTGGTGATCATCTCCACCCCGGAGATGGAGGCCAACGAAGCAGGCTTGGCGTCCCTGGGCGCCCTCATCTGGCTTGGAGGGAACAGGCCGGCTGTCAGCGCCGCTGAGATCAAAGAGGCTCTTGATGAGCAGTTCGGGATCAAGGATGTCAAAGTGGTTCCTCACTTTCCTGAAGACTTTTTTGCTCTGTTCAGCTACCAGCATCAGCGTGACAGGGTCACGACGGCTCGGCGCTTCCGGCACAACGACCTCGACCTGCATTCCTCCAACTGGCGTCTCGATGCTCATTCTGATGTGATTTGCGCCAACTATCACGTCCACCTCTGCATCGAGAGCATCCCCCTCAACGCCTGGTCTGATTCAGTTGCAGCTCAGGTGCTTGGTCCAGACACTTTCGTCCACTATTTCGACATTGCCACCCTGCGTCAGGAAGACGCCTCCTGCCTCCGGCTGTGGGCGTGGTCAGCCAACCCATCTACCATTCCAAAGGTGCAGCTTGTCACCATTGCTCCTCGAGTGGCCACTGGTGTCGGGGGTGCTCCGTCTGCGGCCATTGGGCATGGTGGCATCCGGCGGCGCGCCATCGTCCACCTCGACTTGCTGGAAGACTTCACTCCTGATGCTGCCGGCAACTTCCCTCGCCGTCCACGCACGGAACCTCCTTTCGACTGGAAGTATGGTGTGGTGGATGGTGAGGCCAGAGCTCGGGATCGTCATGAGCCTCCTCCTAGCCGCCGCGACGACGACGACCGCAGCAGAAGAGATGATGATCGTGACAGAGATGATCGTCGCGGCCGGGACAATGACAGATCTCGGTCCTCCTGGAAGGACCGCATTTTCCGTAGCAGGTCTCGAGCTCCTGACCACCGAGCTGATGATGGCCGCCAAGGTCCGCGCTGGGGCGCGCGCGAGTCGGATCGTGGGCGTGACGACCGCGGCCGTGATGACCGTCGCCGCGCACATGCCACTTCTCAGGAGCGCTCGGCTGACGGATGCTCGCTGGAGAGGCGCGGTCGCTCTCTGCCGCCCTCACCGCGTACAACTTCGAGTGACATCATTGAGATTGCCCCGTCGGGTCTTGGCTTGGGCTGGCTTTGTGGTGCCTCCAGCAGGATCTCCAAGATTCAGCCGTCACTGACCATGGAACAGATGGGGATGGACAAGCACATGCTTCTGGTTCAAGAGGCTCCTGCTTCACCTCATGATGCCCCGCCTGAGTTGGTCCTGTCTACTCCAACTCCAACCCCTGTGCGCCTGGAGGTGCTGCTTGAAGAAACCAACAGCGACAGCATCACTCATGTGTCAAACAGTTTTGATGCTGATGCCCAGACTGAAGAAGAGGCAGATGAAGAGACAAGGACTGAAGAAGCTCCAGAGGAAGAGCCAATATCTGAAGAAGATGCAGAATCAGAAGCACCGGTCACTCCAATATTCATCCCGCGCATGCCCGCGCTGTTGCCGTCCCCCCCTACTCAGCGCTCGACACCTCCAAGACCCCCAACTGCTCGTAGGAAGACGCTAGCCGGGGTCTCTGGCTTCCACCTGCCGCGCCAGAGCCCCCGGCTCCGGGCCAAAAAGCGGAGCGTGCCCATTGCCAGGCTCGCAGAGCAGCTGCTGTGCCGCCGTATGGGGATCGTTGCTGAGGGTGAACAAGCCACTGAGGCGGCTATCACCAAGTTTGCTGATATGTTCCAGGACCGTCTCCCGGACATTGCTGTTGCGGCTTTGCGCGCTTTATTCCACATGGACTGCGACCTCTCCTCGGCGGTTGAAGACGCCCTCATGCAGCATGGAGGAGAAGGAGGGCCAGACCAAAACGAGGCCACCGCGGCGGGGGTCTGAGCGCTGGGTGCTGTTGCTACGTTGCAAGTTGTTGCTTAGTTTCCTCATGTTAGTCCATCATTTCAAAGCTAGATGTACGCCTGTTTGTAGCTGCCATGTGTTGCTGCTTCTATTTCTGGCCCTGGCGAGACCATTGTTGCCTATGATGTTGGCAGACTCATGTAAGGGGTATGATGTAATCGGGGTGGAACCATGTTAGAGCAAAACCTTGCTATTCTGTGTTGGAACGTCCGTGGCTTAAATTGTCCTGATCGTCAAGCAACTGTCCATGAAACCATTGCAGCTTCCTCCTGTCATCTTGTTTGCACACAAGAATCAAAGCTTCAAACTATTGACGCCCATGTTGCTGCATACCTGGGCGGACATCGTCTCAAAAACTTTGCTCATAGACCAGCTGATGGCACAAAAGGTGGAATATTACTGCTATGGGATGATTCTGCGGTTACCATCTCCAATATTCAGATTGGAGCTTACTACCTCTCAGCAACTGTTGATGTCAACAACTCTCCTGATGACAAGTCTTTTAAACTGACCACTGTTTATGGACCAACCAGATACATCCATAAAGAGGCTTTCTTCCTGGAGCTAACGTCCCAAAAGCCTATCGACGGAACGAAGTGGCTGGTTAATGGTGATTTTAACCAAATCTACCGAGCTAGAGACAAAAACCGTGCTAATGTTGATCGGGGTCGTCTTGTCCGATTCCGCAACACCCTGAACACTTGCAATCTCAAGGAGATACACCTTCAAAACCGGAAGTTCACCTGGAGCAACGAACGCGCTGACCCAACGCTCTGCAAATTGGACGGCTTCTTCTGTAACGACGAGTGGGATATTGATTTTGGCTCGCACATTCTTCATGCTCTCTCCTCCTCGCTGTCCGACCACTGTCCGTTATTGCTTGCTAATGATGATGGTCCGCGGCGGCCAAAAACATTTCGTTTCGAAAACCACTGGACCAAGATGCCTGGTTTCCAGAAGGTGGTTGTTGATGCTTGGAATGAACAATCTGTGCACTTGGAGCCCTACCAAAGGCTTTTTCACAAGCTCAAGACCACCGGTCGGAGACTTCGCACGTGGAGCAAGTCCCTCTTTGCAAAGTCAAAGATTCAAATGCACATGGCCCTGGAGGTCATTTTACGTCTAGATTTAGCCCAGGAACAAAGAGAGCTCTCTCACGATGAGCAAGATATCCGGAAAAGGCTTAAGAGGAAAATCATCGGCTGGGCTATTTTGGAGAAATCGAGAAAGAGGCAGAATTCGAGAGTCACTAACCTCAAGGAAGGTGATGCGAACACCCGCTACTTCCATCTTCGCGCGAATCACCGGAGGCGCAAAAACTTCATCCACCGCCTCAAGCACAAAATGGATGGGTCACAGATCACAATGCTAAGGACAAAATCATTCATAGTCATTTTAAGGGCATTGCTAAAAGAGGGCCTTCGCGTAATATTGACATCAACTGGGACATTTTACCGGTCCCTGACTGTGATCTCCAAGATCTTGATGATGCCATCACCGAGGAGGAGGTCAAGGCATCTGTGTTTGGTATGCCAAGTGATAAGGCCCCGGGGCCTGATGGTTTTACTGGTGCATTCTTCAAGTCATGCTGGAGCATCATTAAGGTGGACGTCATGCTTGCTATAAGCCGCTTCTCTAATCTTCATGCCTCCCATTTGCACTGGCTTAACACCGCGGACGTTGCCCTCATCCCGAAGAAAGATGGCGCGGAAGACATCTCTGACTTTCGCCCCATTAGTCTTATCCACGCCATTGCGAAGATCATTGCCAAAGTCATGTCCAACCGCCTAGCCCCGCGCATGAACGACCTTGTTTCCCAAGCACAAAGCGCCTTCATAAAAAGAAGATGTATCCATGACAACTTCATGTATGTGCGCAACATGGCAAGACGCCTCCACCGCAAGAAAGCTGCGGCCCTGCTCTTTAAGCTGGACATTAAAAAGGCCTTTGACTCCGTCCGTTGGGATTACCTCCTCGACTTGCTCAACCACTTGGGTTTCCCACCTCGTTTCCGGGGCTGGGTCTCGGCGCTCTTGTCTACGTCCTCGTCGCGAGTCCTTCTCAATGGAATTCCTGGCTGTCCAATCCGCTTAGGCCGTGGTTTAAGGCAAGGGGATCCCCTTTCCCCGCTCCTCTTTGTGCTGGCAATTGACCCCCTTTACCATATTCTTCGCAAGGCCACCGAACAAGGCAAGCTCCAACCTATTGGAGGAGATGTGATGACTTTTCGAGCCTCCCTCTATGCGGACGACGCTGCGGTCTTCCTTGCGCCAATCAAGGATGATGTAAATTTCTTTGTGGAAACACTGGCGAGCTTTGGGGAGGTCACTGGATTGATGACAAACTGCACTAAAAGCTTAGTCGCCCCCATTCGCTGTGTGAGCCTTGACCTTGATGATATCCTCCATTCCTTCCCTGCGAACCGCTCCACCTTCCCTATGAAATATTCGGGACTGCCGTTATCGGTTAAGAGACTAAAGAGAATCCACTTCCAGCCGCTCGAAGACAAGATTGCTGCCCAACTCACTCCTTGGATTGGCATGCTCATGGCCTCTTCGGGCAGGGTGGTTCTCGTCAAATCTGTCCTCACAGCCATCGCCATATACTACATGACTGCACTTGATCTGCCAGTGGAGGTTTTGAAGAAGATTGACTCCCTTCGGCGTGCTTTCCTTTGGGCTGGCTGTGACAAGGTCACCGGTGGCAAATGCAAGATCAATTGGGAACAAGTGTGTAAATCCAAAGCTCATGGCGGACTAGGCATCCTAAATCTACAGAAATTTGCATCTGCTCTCCGTTTACGTTGGCTCTGGGCGGAATGGATGGACCCGGCGAAGCCTTGGGTGCGGTTGGGGAACCCTTGCGATAAGAGAGATAAAGACATCTTTGCGTCTGCCACCAAGGTCTTAATTGGAGATGGACTTCGTGCCTCCTTTTGGGAGTCTGCTTGGCTTGATGGCATCAGGCCCAAAGACATCGCCCCAATGATTTTTGAAATTTCAAAACGAAGGGGCTGCTCGGTGAACAAGGCTTTGCAAAACAACTTCTGGGTCTCCCAAATCAACTCTCGTGGCATCTTCTCCGCTAACCAGCTCACTCAGTTCGTCAACCTTTGGGAAAAAATTTCGGTTGTTCAACTCAACCCAGATGGGGTCGACACTATCTCATGGAAGTTCACTAATGATGGTCTGTACACTGCGGCGTCGGCCTACAAAGCTCAGTTCTCTGGTCTGGTTGACAC
>NC_041388.1:29604881-29617852 GCF_002162155.2 Triticum dicoccoides
TCTCTCTCTCTTTATTTTTCTTCTCTAGTCGGGCGATGTACCAATTGATGTTGACTGTTCTTCAATACGCTATCATAGTCCAGCTGCTTAACTATATGTTATCAACTGATCATTGTATATACTACTAGAGGTTCCAAAATAGTGGGAGTCCTAATTAACAATGCCCACCCGGTTATAATGGTGTGTACATCGTTACAAATCATGAACTAAATGACGCACTCCGTGATGCCATTTCGGCCGGAGAGAGACTGATTCATTATAAACTTGCAATATAGTAGGAGACTTTATTTGTTTGATATGAACACGTATGCAAACTACATAGCTGCACGCACCTACAATGCTTTGCTGCTCACGAGAGAATCCGTGTTTGCTTCTCACCAACTTATATGACATCTATTATATAGTACTCCCTCCGTTCCTAAATACTTGTTTTTCTAGGCATTTCAACAAATGACTACATACGGAGCAAAATAAGTGAATCTACGCTCTAAAATATGTCTACATACATCCGTATGTAGTAGTCATTTGAAATTTCTAGAAAGACAAATATTTAGAACGGAGGGAGTACTTTGTATGTAGGTAGCTCCAACAAAGCGGGAAAGCGACATAATGCCCATACTTTGACCGGCCGGCCGCAGCCAAGCAAGCGGTGCAGATTTCATATCTAAATAGAAATATAAATGCAGGGTGTAGGTTCATCATGGCATGTACATAGCGGGAAAGGATTTTTGCCACTTATATTGAAATGAATTAAAGACAAAATTTCGTACTATTCTGAAAAAGGGTTTCCCCCCGTTAAGATTTTTGCCTATTGCAATACAGGGCATCTAAAGCGCAGCGAGAGAGCCCACATGGTAGTCCCTTATGGGCTCTCTCGCTGAGGCCATGCAGCCGAAGCGACTCGGACATTTTCCCTATAGCTAAGCGCGCAAAGGTGCATCGGCGACCCCGCATTTTTTGAAATTTATATGTCAAAATTGCGTCACCGCGAGGAAAGATGATCATGCCAGAGCCTAGCATGATTTTTTTTTCCAGCTTATCAAGCCAACTAGTCCAGAGCGTAAAGTCGTCTTTGATATTAGCTATTACAACAGTGGTGGTTAGCACCTCATTTCAAAAGACCTTAGCATTTCTGGCGTACTAAATCGTCCACAGGACTGTGAATAACAAAGGACTTGAGTGACTATGGTAGCTAAGGGTTGCCGAAAAGACTAGTAGCTCCTTCATAAGGGTGAATGATTGTGTTATATTGATCTGCTCCCAAACTCTTTGTGAGAAGGACACAAAAAGAAAAGGTGGTCTCTCGATCATGTGAACAGAGTTGGCATGATTTAGTGTCGATGATCTTCTTCCTTCGATTTTGGCTGATGTTAATACTATCCACGTGAACCAGCCAAACGAAGATTGTAATCCGCCCGAGAACTTTAGCATCCCATATGTATGCCTTTCTGACACGTTTATTTGGGTAGTGAGAGCGGCGTAGGCACCGTTGGTGGTGAAGAGCCCCCCACCCAGGAGAGAGCAAGAATCTTCTGCCTGTCTTAGGTCTGCATCAAAAGAACACACAAGGAACATAGCTCTGTGGACGCATGCACAGCTATCCAGGTACGCAGGGAAAGGTCGATCCATTAATGGAAAATATTAGGTACAAAGTAATTTGGTTTTAGGTGGTGAGAGAAAATGGCAGGGAAGGCAACCTCAAGCGTCTCACGAAGGATCCATCTATCTAACCAGAAGAAGGTGGATCGGCCATTGTTTACATGGCATTTAGAAATATGCCATAGTGTTGCTAAAGTTTTGTTGACTATTTTTGGCTAAGTAGGAGGAATTGTTTGCGGAAGAGCATGATAAGGTGAGTGGTGGAGTATCTAGTTTTTCCAAGAGAGTAGTTTTGAGTGGAGGAATTCGAATGCAAATTTTAGTACTAGACAAACGTTTTGCACCTACCCCTCCCATCCCCCCTCCCCCGCAAGCTAGTTTGGAAACACTTTGTCCGACGCAACCAGACACTTAGCTCCTGAGCAGGTGTGAGCATCTGACTAGAAGAAACACCGACGTTGTTTATCTAACTATTCAACGACCAGCTTTGGAATGTTAAAAAAATATGTAGTATGCCGGGAGGTCGTCAATAATAGAGGAGAGTAGTACAAGCCCCCCCCCCTTTTTATCGCTGACTCGCTGGTAATTGAGGCGTGTAGTTTGTTTGCCGAAAGGGGAACCTCTTGGTAGGTTTGTGGGAAAGATGCATTGGGGTTCCCAAGGGCGGTGGCAACAAATCACGTTGGGTAAGAATTATGAAGATATAGATAGTCCCACGGTCTCTTCGAGAGTACTTAATAAATCTAGCAGCGTGAATATGTGGACCACCTGATTGGTCTCGGTGTTTGGTCCAACTAAAATGATCGATTTAGATCTTCAGATTCTAAAGAAATTCGGTGTTTAGAATGTTGATTGGTCAGTTCAATTAAAAAATTAAGAATGAAAAACTTCAAGGACCAAAAGTTTCATTTAATTTTAGTTTTTGCTGAACAAAACTGAATAGTTGGAGAGGAGTTGATGAGGGCTTTGCCGCCAAGGTTTCTCAAGAGAGGCAGTGTCGCGACACATGTGTCCATGGGGAGGGGGCATAAATGAGATGTTCGATGAAGGAGGGGGGGCTGCCTATTGATTGGCGGTTGCCGGAGAAGCGGTGTGTCGAGGAACGGTGTCGGCTAGGGTTAGGCGGTTGCTCGATTACTGCCATGGGATGTTGTAGGTCCTGCGGTTTGAGATTATTTTCAGGTTCTTTGGTTATTTGGGTACTCGAGGGTGAAAACTGAGTTAGGTTTTCTAGAATTAACGGCCAAATTAGGCAACAAAACAACTATTTTGGTTTCTGTTAAAATGCCCACCCCAATCACCCAGCTTGGTTTGAGTAAAACATGTATCCCCTCCGTCACGAAATAAATGTTTGAACTTTAAATTAAAAACACGACACTTGTTTTGGGTGGAGGGAGTAGTACCTAATCTTATACACATAATCCATTTCTCAGAAGACGTAAGGAACAAGCAGCTTCAGCCGCAAAAAGAAAAGATTTTTGATCCATGGACTCTCTTATCTGATTTATTTTACTCTATCTATATCTATATATTCAGAGACGCCACACCACACCAGTGGCTAGTCCCTTTCTCTGTCTTTCTTTCATGTCCATATACATAAATCATGGAACATATATAAAAGTAAAAAGAAATGGAAAGAATATATGCATATACGTGGTATATAGCTGGGTCGGGTGGTACCCAGGGGAGGCTGTGTGCCCTTGGAGGAAGGCAAGGCTGCATGGGCGTTGCCTGCTTGGCTTCAGGTGTAGGCTGGATGCATCAACGTGGCAGCTCCTGCCATGCACGTCCACAGAAACATCTACCTGCCTGCCTGGAGAATCTATTGTCACTAAGAGCAACTTCAAATGACCGACCTATATTTCATCCACCTGCGTCCGTTTGGGTCGACGCGGATAAAAGTGGCGGTCCAATGCGCCGACTCAAACCCAAATCACGTCCGCGTCGCGTCTGCGCCGACGCATTTGCGGCCTAAATTTGCGCCTCAAATGTGTCGATGCGGACGCCGAACGGACGCTTCGCGCGCCTTCCCGCTGTCTGTCGCATCCCCACATGGCGGCCGTCCAACTACCCGCTACCCACACGGTCAGCTTAACTTATGACGACGGGCCCACGCGTTAGCGACGGGGCTCTTCCTTTTTAAGCCGACCGTGCGGCGGGGCCTTCCTCATCCAAACTCGCCCGTCCACATCTACCATCCTTTGCTCCCTCGTCGCCGGCAAACCCTAGCCACCACAACCACAGCGAGATGGGCCTCTTCTCCGGCGCCAACGGCAGCAAGGCCAAGGGCAAGTCCCCCGCCAACCCTTTCCTCCCGCCTCCGCCGGCGCCGGCGCCTCGTCGGCAGAGGCAGCGTGAACGTGCCAGTTCACCAGGCGGAGTGGCAGTGGCAGCACCACCAGCCTCTGCCGTATCCCGACGTGACGCTGCCGCACGACTGGCATCTGGATCCAGATAGGATCCCAGTGCCGGCGGCGCCGCGGTCGGCTCGTGCTCACGCGGAGGAGGTGCGGCGCCGACGGGCGCTGCTGACGCCGGAGCAGCGCCGCCACCCCGCCTACGCAACCGACTCGCCCAACTGGGCGAGGTGGTTCGCGTTCGAGCACGAGGAGGCGAGGCGACGGGGCGTGCGCGAGGTCGACTGGCGGTCGCCGCCACCGGGGCTCGTCGTCCGCGAGGAGGACCAGGCGGCGGAGGACGCCTACCATGCGGCCCTTGCGGCCGTCTGCCGGGAGAGCGAGGAGGACGAGTGGCGCACGACGGAGGCGGAAAATGAGGCTCGGTACGAGGCAGCAATGGCGCATGCCCTTGCCCTCTGCGCGGAGGGCGACAGCGTGGTGCCGCCGGTGGCCCCGCCGTCCCCCATCAAGCCGGGGCCGGAGCCTGAGCCATCCCCCATCGAGCGCTACTCCTGTACGGGAGTAGTGCGTGAGTGGGTACGCGCGCCGCCGGTCTGGATGGGAGCGACGCCAACGCAGGAGTAGGCGTACCTCGAGATGCTCGAGCGCGACCTCGAGGAGGAGCAGCGCGAGGCCGAGGAGGAGGCGCGCCAGGCTGCGGCTGTACAGGCGGCCGCACAACCCCCCGCACCGGCACTGCCTGCGCCGGCACTGCCCAACATGACGGCGCTCTGGAACACGGCGTTCGCTTGCGTCGGGCCGGCGCCGACGCTCATCGATCTCACGGACCCCGAGGACGACGACGAGGACGTCTAGGGCAGTGTGCCGCCTCGTAGTTTAGGCTGTTTTTATTTTTTTAAATGCAAATGTGGACGCCTAGACTCTCGCCGGCATTTCTGGCCGGCTTTAATGTTTAATTAATGATATTTCTCTTTTTTAATATGCATGCGTTCATTTTTTTTACACCGTTGAAAATGGGTTCAGGCCAGCGTTGGGCGCATGGGCCGACCTAAATGCGGAAGCGTACATCCGTGTCCATCTAGCCGACCCAAACGGACAAAAACAGGACGAAATCACCGTCCGTTTGGGTCGGCCCGGTGGAGTTGCTCTGACTTCTCTGCACTTTTTCATCAAGAAGATTAGACACGTCACTTGTCTAGTTTAGCTAACTACAAACTTAGATAATTAATTAAAGTACATCCACCTATCATCTACTTTACTGTGATTCCCGGATACTTTATGCATCTCAAAGAAAATGCGACCTACTTGTTTATTGATCACCATTTATAGGCGTATAAAGTGTAAACCAAGATATTTCTTGGCTCAGCTAATTAACTAGCATCTGTTAAGATAACAACAAATATATAAGAACATTTCTTTTTAGATGGTAATAGTAGTGGTACTATAACTGTGTGACCACGCTACACCAGCCACATATGCAATTCTGTTAATTTGTAATCTAGTGTGCGTTAAATGCATTGCAACATCTTGCAATGCCATGGCGCCACCTTGCATGCCCATGAAATAAATATGGTATATTCTATCGTATTCTTTAGCTGGCCGTGTCCCCAAATCGGTCTGCTTTATTCATGCTTGATTGCATCACTGCATGCGTATTTCTCCTGTATATATTACAGAAAACTAATTAAGTGGACGTGCATGCATGCCACGCTTTCGTGATTAAACTGGACCTTGTCTCTCCATACGTACATATATGGACTGTGGACTGTGGACTGTAGGTATGGGGCTTATCCTCACCAGCTAGCTAGCATTCACATTAACATTGTTACTCATATAGTCTAGTAAATTAATTAGGCAATTTGGTGGCTTGCTCTCATTGGTTTCATCTTGTTGAATCGATATTTTTTATTAGCCACGCGCATAAGGCTGGTCATAGTGGGGAGTAACTTAGACTAGTGTCATGCATATGACACTAGTCTAAGTTACTACCTTCATAATGCAAAGTAACATAATAGTAGTATCATATATAGCTTCATTTATTAGCTCGTAGACTCATTTTGTCTTGGAAAACGCTATATTACAGTAACATATTAATTAGCATCTCTCATTAATTACTTGCCATATAAGCAGAATTTTTTCGAAGTGCGCTATGTTACTATCTAAGTTACTCCCACTATGACTAGCCTAAGGCCCTGTTTGGTTCCAAATAAGTCACCAACTTATAAGTCGAAAAGTACAAAAAGTGACTTATTTTGCCAAACGGACCCAACTTATAAGTCACCCCAACTTATAAGTCATAAGTTGCTCTACCCCAACTTAAAACTTATAAGTCACCCCCTTTTGCATGGGTCCCACCACCTTTACATAAAAAAACAAGGTAAAAAGGTGTGCTCAGATGACTTATAAGTCAGGTGGTAACCAAACATGCGTGACTTATAAGTCACTGATTTTAAGTCACCTGACTTATAAATCAGGTGACTTATTGGAACCAAATAGACCCTAACTCAGCTCACAGCAACCGATAGAATCTAGTGACATGCCCCAAGGTGGCAACCCATGAGCATCTTTGTGCTCCGAAATAATATTTTCTTAACGGATTGTGGTCCGAAATCATTCCACATCAGACCGGGTCACATTTACCTGGGTCAGCTCTTTCGCCTCGCTATAGTCGCCAGGAGTACACTCCGTCCTTCTGCTTATATCCATCATTATCACATGACTAATTAGGAGCTGCAGGTATACTTACCATTCAATTCTAATTGATGATCACTAATCACTCATATATTTTCTTTGCATGTTCATGTCCATGTCACTGCTACCGATCGAACACCAATGCATCGATCAATCACTGTCCTCCTAGTTTTTTTTCTTTGAATTAATTTCTCTCTTGTTTCTTCTGGACAATGAGACGATCGTTTTGCTTGTTTTATTCTTGAGTGGTGCATGTGTACTTGGCAGCTGCTGTAGCTAGCTTGCATGTGTTCGCAAATTAAGCACAGTGCGGTAGCTAGTTGCATGCGTACACTTGACCTGCCGTAGACACCAGGTCACACGCTGCGCCACTCGATCCTTCAGGTCGACCTGGCCATATACAATTTACGTTTTTGCATATACATGTCTACGCGCCGAGCGTCTATATGTACGTATTGCAGATGTGCGGGTGACGTCTACAACTCATTGAAGGAGTGCTCGTATGTCCACGTGCAAACCATGGTAGGAATGAGTGATCTTTTCTTTTCATACTATAGGTTACTACAAATTAATTAGTAGCATTAATCTGACGACCATGTATCAATTATCTTTTTTTTAAAACGAGGCAAAAGATTTGCCATTTCATTAAATAAGAGAGAGTTGCAACAAGGTCCGAGGACCACAGCCAAACAATGGCCAAACAAAGGCGAAGAGAAAGCAATTACTTGCAATGTAAAATTACACCCAGCCCTTTTGCACCTGCCAGCGTCCACATTGTCGCCTCATCCATGATTTTTTCCACAATAATCGTCGTAGGCGCGGAGACGTTTCGAAAGACCCTAGCGTTCCTCTCCTTCCAAAGTTTCTAAGAGATAAGCATGAGTAGGGAGGCCATCCCTTTCCCATTTGGCGAGCGCGCGAGCGCAATCTCGGTCCACCAATGTCTGACACTTCGCACAGCCGCCCAGTCCGCCGTGACAATAATGCTCAGCCCGATCTTCACCTTTACCGCATTCCAAACCGCAACCGAAAACCGGCATTGGAAAAGGAGGTGCGCTGCAGACTCCTGAACTTGGCTGCAAAGAGGACACAAGCCACAGTTCGGCCACCCTCTTCGTTGTAGCCTGTCTGCCGTCCATACTTTGTTGTGAATGATTAACCAAGCGAAGAACTTGCATTTCGGAGTTGCACCATATTACCCTTTGGTTGCACCATATGTATATATATAACCTGATCGGCTTGGATAACTCTGCGTGGACTCTACACTAACCATGCTCGATCTTTTTTTCCAAATTTGGAGCCGTAGTGTGTTATCTACTTCATCTATCCATAAGTGTCTGTTCAACTAGGATGAGTGTAGCAGAAGAGCCAAGCATTCTTCGGCTGACTCTGGATGATGACAAAGGTGGTTTGTATCAGTCCACCAGGAACCAATCACCATGCTGAAAGTCAGATGTGCTCTATTAAAGTGGATTATCCTCCTAGTGTTTGGAGACGTACCTATGATGCATGTGGTGATTTTGTAAATCTTGAGGCTCAGTGGTTTCGGTTAGTGAGTAGTGTTATGTGAGCATGGGTGCATGTTGTCTGCGTGTACGTTGCACTCGGCATTTCTCACAAAATTAAGTTGGATGTAATCATGTTAACTAGTCCTAGATCATATATGAGTGTAGCAGGAGAGCCAAGCATTCTTCGGTTGACCCTACAACATACATGTACTGTGAACGGCACCACCAAACGGAATAACAAGTCTCATCCCCTACATCAATTACTTGATGTTAGTTGCTTGATTGAGGCTCTCTCTCTATTTCTTTTTCTCTAGCCTGTCGACTCCACGACATTCTCTAGTTGGGCGATGAATCAATCGATGTGACCGCTCTCCTTGAATACGTACTCTACCGTATATGTTGTCAACATGTCATTATATAGTACAAAAAGAGGTTCTAAAAGAATGGGAGACACAACCAATTAACAACACTCTCCAGGATATCATGGTGTGTATGTCGTTATAAGTCATGAAACAAAATGACGCACTCCGTGATGCCATTTTGGTTGACCTGGCCCAGCCAGGCCTGAGAGGGACTATTGTACGTACTTTCAATATAGTAGTAGAAATTATTGTTTGATACTAACACGTATGCAAATGTTGGTGCACAAACGTATGTAGGGTGTTCGCTTCTAGTCAACTACTTATACCAGATCAACCTATTACTGTATATGCTAGTTTGTACGCATACATCGTTGCTCCCAAAACGCAGGAGATCAAATATGATGCCCATGATCCTTTGCCCGGCTGGAAGCGTTATGACGGTGTCAAGGCGCCGTGGCCAAGCAGACGGTGCAAAAATGCAGCTTTGAATAGAATTATGAAGATATGGTGTAGGTTCGTAATGACGCGCACGTGGCTGGGCCAGGTCAACCAAAATGGCATCATGGAGTGCGTCATTTGGTTTCATGATTTATAACGACATACACACCATGATATCCTGGAGAGTGTTGTTAATTGGTTGTGTCTCCCATTCTTTTGGAACCTCTTTCTGTACTATATAATGATATGTTGACAACATATACGGTAGAGTACGTATTCAAGGAGAGCGGTCACATCGATTGATTCATCGCCCAACTAGAGAATGTCGTGGAGTCGACGGGCTAGAGAAAAAGAAATAGAGAGAGAGAGCCTCAATCAAGCAACTAACATCAAGTAATTGATGTAGGGGATGAGACTTGTTACTCCGTTTGGTGGTGCCGTTCACAGTACATGTATGTTGTAGGGTCAACCGAAGAATGCTTGGCTCTCCTGCTACACTCATATATGATCTAGGACTAGTTAACATGATTACATCCAACTTAATTTTGTGAGAAATGCCGAGTGCAACGTACACGCAGACAACATGCACCCATGCTCACATAACACTACTCACCAACCGAAGCCACTGAGCCTCAAGATTTACAAAATCACCACATGCATCATAGGTACGTCTCCAAACACTAGGAGGATAATCCACTTTAATAGAGCACAGGACTTTTGCCTCTCAAATAACTCGAGCAGCCCTTTTATGGAAAAGAAAAAATTAATGATTTTTTCTAACACATTTGCTATTCGTTGGCTGCCTGAAACATCGATTCCTATTAGTCGATTTTGAGCGAAGCATCAAGGCATAGATTGGGGGGTCCACGGCAAGCATTAGAGAAGTGGGGGAGCTCGGACATTAGGGCTACGTCCATGCTTCTCAGGGAAATGTGACATTACTAGTAAAAAATATTGAGTTGAAATGAGATATTACTAGTATAATTTTTTTGAGTAGCATAATATATTATTATCTTACACCTACCTTTTCTTTTCGCTCCAAGGCAGCCCAAGATATAGGAAAGGGCCAGAATGGCCCAAACTTTGTAGACAAAGTTAAAAATCTCAATTTGTGATATTTGCTACTCTATGATGACTACGTTGACATACTACTATATTACAATTTACACGCATATAAGTAGTAACTGAAATACTTATCCGATGGCAATATCACTTACACAGACTTACATTATATTGTTTTCTTTTGTCACCATGCATGTTACGTTTAAGAATCCCAAGATATATAATTTAGTAGCAGCAAAATTTTAACTGGAATGTGGAATGTGTATCTGATGACAAGATTGCGTACACATCATATGTACTCCCTCTGTTCCTAATAAGTTTTTTTTAGACATTTCAGATGGACTACAACATACGGATGTATGTAGACATATTTTAGAGTGTAGATTCATTCATTTTGCTTCGTATATAGTTACTTGTTGGAATCTCTAAAAGGACTTATATTTGGGAACGGAGGGAGTAGTAAAGTACGTACTATCGTTTGTCTCATGCAAGTGAATATTTTTCGTCGTTTGATTACTCACCCATACATCTAGCTAGCAGCCATAGGCATGCATGTGCACACATATATTAGAAGTCTCGTGGCTGCCGTGTGTATGTTTTGACCGGACCTACCCGGTCCATGCACACCCTCATGAGTGAATGAAATACTTCACGAAGGATCCATGTGCGACCTGATCTACTTCTAACCATTTTTACCGTCTATAGAATTACAAACCAAGACCATTCACTTCCCTTCCAAGCTCCATCGGTCAGCTCGTGGATTCACCTTCTATTTGTCTATCTGCCGCTCCGACGACCGGTCGCAGAGAGGGAAATTCTGGTGCCTCGATTCCGGCTAATACTTTAGGTTAGGATTTTCTAGTCATAGTAGTGACGGTGCTTTACGTGTATGTTCCATCTTTGAAATGGTGTTTCAGGTTTTGGTCATACTCGGATTCGTCCATTAGGACAAAGTGGACGGAGATCTGACATAGATTTTTGTTGTCTCCTTAGGAGGTGAGGTTAGTGTTTATCATTGTATGTGGAGCTTAGTGTTTCTCACCGTATGCGAGTGATGGCGAGATATGATGTTAGGCACTTCAGATCGATTCAAAGGTTCAACAACGACGACTGTGGCTCCAGAGTGGTGGTCTTTATGGGCACATGCATGAAGACTATCCGGCTATGGTCGACAAGGTCAAGTCGACTCTGGTACGTTAGCGGCGGCAGCGACACATAGGCGGCTCGTTCTAGCGGCGTTAGTGGTTGTTCGGTAGTTTAGGGATTTTGATATTAATTTTATTATGTTTGAGGTTTTTTGTGGTTCCGGTGAACCTTTATAATAGTTTTGTTTCTTTTTCGGGAAAATTTGATCACCACATTGTGTACATCTATTTCCGTAGAAGCATCTAGAGGCATATGCAATAAGGTAGATAGCCATATTGAATATTTTTTCTTGATGGGTAGTTTATCAATAATTAGCTTAGCATGGCATGCGTATATATTAGATTCACTTGGCAGATTGCATATATGGCAATGCCATTGCCATCAATCTACATCTACGTTTTGCTCTTATAAACAAAGAATCTCATGTACTCTCTAGCAGCTTCTATGCACACACTCTTGTTTATGCCACCTCAGCTAGTTAATCACACTTGCAACTTGCATATTGTTTGGCCTAGGTACAAATGGTAGCACATTCCACAAGGTAGTGCTAACGTAGAACAATCTACAAATAATTGTGGCTATCACTTGCTCGATCTTCTGTTGAAGCATCATGTATAGTGAGAACAAGCAAGCACACCCCATACATGGGGTACGTGGCTGCATGCCCCATGCATGGATGTGTGGACACGCTTGAGTTTAGGCAGGTGGCCCTAGGCTACGACCGAAGAGACGTCCTACCTGATTAAACTAACTCCCAAGGACCAAAACTAGAAGAATATACTCACAATGGCACCCTTCACTAGTAGAAAAAGGGCCTTCAGTCCCGGTTCATAAGGGCCTTTAGTACCGATCCTTTAGTCCCGGTTCTCCCTTTAGTCCCGGTTCAATCCAGAACCGGGACGAAAGGGCGGGGCCACGTGGAGCTCCACCTTGTTACCAACCGGGACTAAAGGAAATTTTTTGATTTTTTTTGAATTTTTTTTGGTTTTCAAATTTCTGAATTATTTTAACCTCTAGTCTGTAATCACCACCCCTCATCACTTCTCAATTTATCCTCTAATCACCCCTCATCATTTCAAATCATCTAACTTCCCGAACGGTCACCCATCCTCCCACTCCCCCAGCCTGAGCACGCTTAACTTCCGGGTTCTATTCTCCCTTGCTCCAAGTCTGCACTTGTTGTTTTCCTGACAATACTAAGATGTCAATCCTATTAACCTTCAGGAATTTTGCTTGAGCATGAAGTGACACATTTCATAGTTTTATTTTGAAACTATTGTTTTTAAAAAACAATAATTATTTAGTAACACTAATATTTCTTGAATAATTAGTTTGACCATTGTTTGACCACAGTTTGACCAGATTTGACCAAAATTGAAATAACAGAAATAATTATTTAGTAACACTAATATTCTAGAATAATTAGTTTGACCATTGTTTGACCACAGTTTGCCCACTGTTTGAATTTTTTTCGATTTTTTTCACTCTAGATCTTAAAAGCCCCGTAACTTTTTTCTAATAGGTTTTTGAGGATTTTGAAAATGTTTAACGGGGTTCCCCCGGTTAAATTCGGATGTAACTTTTCGAGAAGATGATTTTTCATATAAAAAACTTTTTCATCCGAGTTAGTATGCAAAAGTTATGCCCATTTTTACAAATTTCAGAGAGATTTTGCAAATAAACTCAAAATTCACATTTGCAAATTTTCCCAACAACTAGACCACATATCACAAGGGAAACTTATTTTCTTTTATTTTTTTGACATTTCCATCATTTTCTTTTATTTTTTTAAACTGAAAAGGCGA
>NC_041388.1:29617996-29633772 GCF_002162155.2 Triticum dicoccoides
AAACCGGGACTAAAGGTCTAATCTAGAGTCCCGGTTTGAGGCACGAACCGGGACCAATGGTTGTGGGCCAGGAGCGAGGCCCATTGGTCCCGGTTCATCCCACCAACCGGGACCAAAAGGTCCAGATGAATCGGGACCAATGGCCCACGTGGCCCGGCCGGCCCCCTGGGCTCACGAATCGGGACCAATGCCCCCATTGGTCCCGGTTCTGGACTGAACCGGGACTAATGGGCTGACCCGGCCTGGACCAAAGCCCTGTTTTCTACTAGTTCTTGTAAATCATGAACCTGCCATTGTTTTTGGTTAATTTGGTGTAGCTAGTTGTCTCGTGGACAATACGCAACGCTAGACCAACACCCGCCCATATGCATGCATGCTAGCTAGAGGTGAGCATTTCTACTTGTTCGTCGAAAACAAAAATATTTCTACTTGTTGCTTAGTGTGGGTTGCACTGTTTGGGGATCAAATATACTACATACACCGTTTGCACGCACTGGGCAAAGAAAAGGAAGCTCCCCTGGCCGGATCAAAACTTTCACCTGGCTGTTGCATCTGGATCGGCTATGGTGCAACGATAGGCTACAAAGAAGAGGATGTGAAAACCAATACTTCTGCCAACTTTGCCTTCGACACCTTGAAAGTTCGGTTCATTTGTTCTGGCGCTGCGAGCTGTCTGTGAAGATCTGGGAGAAGGTGGCCTCGTGGCAGGGCTGCCATGCCGTGCAGCCAGGTTTCCGGTCCTCCCTTCAACGCTCAACAGAGATCGTGGACACGATCATCAGCACCACCGCAAAGGGAAGCAGGAAGGGCATCACGACCATCATCATGCTCGTGCTTTGGGAAATCTAGTTGGAGCAGCACCACTGCACCTTCAAAGCCAAGGTGGCGCAGAGGACTGACATCTTGGCTGCGATCAGGCGTAGTATTGAGTTGTGGCGGCAAGTGGGAGCCCAGTGTCTAGCACAACCATTTGCAGAGCCACCATCAGGGATCGGCTAAGACGTAGCTCCACTTCTTTTGGCCAGCTGCGCCTTTCTTCTTTTATATTTCTTCTCTCGATCCCTGGATCACCCCCCATGTTTCCTTTTCCCGCTTCTATCTGCTTAATATATGAATGCCAGCAATTTCCTGGATCTTAAAAAAATTGCTTTTTAATTTTTTGAAGTGGATTGTATCCACTCCATTTCTTTGAAATATCAGGTGTGAGAGGTTGCATAAAGTATTCTAGGCCTTTAATTTTTTTGTTTGCCATATATGTTGGGGAACGTTGCATGGAAAACAAAAGAAATTCCTACGCTCACCAAGATCAATCTAAGAGATGAACATCTATGAGAGGAGAGATTACATCTACATTTCCTTGTAGATCGCTAAGCAGAAGCGTCAAGAAACGCGGTTGATGTAGTCAAACGTCTTCGTGATCCAATCACGATCCGTCCACGAACTCCCGATGAAGTGCCAAACGGATGACACCTCCGCGTTCAACACACGTACGGCTTGATGACACCTTCACCTCCTCGATCCAGCCAGGATGGTGAAGTAGTAGCTCGAGATCTCCGGCAGCACGACGGCGTGGCGGTGGTGGTGGTGGAGCAATCTCAGCAGAGTTTTGCTAAGCAATCCGAGAGAGAGAGAGAGATAGAGAGAGATAGATAGATAGAGAGAGAGAGAGAGAAGAACTACGAGGGAGAGGAAGGGCAGCGCCGTGGCATGAAAGGGTGCGGCTGAAGGAAATATGCCCTAGAGGCAATAATAAAGTTGTTATTTATATTTCCTTATATCATGATAAATGTTTATTATTCATGCTAGAATTGTATTAACCGGAAACTTAGTACATGTGTGAATACATGAACAAACAAAGTCTCACTAGTCTGCCTCTACTTGACTAGCTCGTTAATCAAAGATGGTTAAGTTTCCTAGCCATGGACAAAGAGTTGTCATTTGATGAACGGGATCACCTCATTAGAGAATAATGTGATTGACTTGACCCATCCATTAGCTTAACACTTTGATCATTTAGTTTACAGCTATTGCTTTCTCCACAACTTATACACGTTCCTATGACTATGAGATTATGCAACTCCCCAATACCGGAGGAACACTTAGTGTGCTATCAAACGCCACAACGTAACTGGGTGACTATAAAGATGCTCTACAGGTGTCTCCGATGGTGTTTGTTGAGTTGGCATATATAGAGATTAGGATTTTTCACTCCATGTTTCGGAGAGGTATCTCTGGGCTCTCTCGGTAATGCACATCACTATAAGCCTTGCAAGCAATGTGAATAATGAGTTAGTTATGTGATGTTGCATTACGGAACGAGTAAAGAGACTTTCCGGTAACGAGATTGAACTAAGTATTGAGATACCGACGATCGAATATTGGGCAAGTAACATACCGATGACAAAGGGAACAACACATGTTGTTATGCGGTTTGACCGATAAAGATCTTCGTAGAATATGTGGGAACCAATATGAGCATCCAGGTTCTGCAGTTGTTTATTGACCGGAGATGAGTCTCGGTTATGTCTACATAGTTCTCGAACCCATAGGGTCCGCACGCTTAACGTTTGGTGACGGTAAGTATTTTGAGTTTATGTGTTTTAATGTACTGAAGGTTGTTCAGAGTCCCGGATATGATCACGGGCATGATGAGGAGTCTCTAAATGGCTGAGACATAAAGATCGATATATTGGAAGCCTATTTGGACATCGGAATGGTTCCGGGTGAGTTCGGGAATTTACCTGAGTACCTGTAGCGACTAGACCTCAAACAGTCTGATCTCTATGCTCCAGTGTCATCCCTGGATCAGTAATGCTGACACCACACAGTACTAGGAGGATTTATAACAGAGTAGCGATCACACACTTATTACATTGAGTGTCTCCATAGAGAACTTATTACAATAAATATGGCTTAAGGCCATCTAAAAACGATAACAGCGGAAGGCTTGGAAGATAAGTGAGTCCATCAACTCCAACGACATCACTGAGTATAGAACCACGACCTAAAAAGTCTGCAACATTAATGTTGCAGCCCGAAACGTGTCAGCACATGGAATATGCTGGCAATGCAACACATAGAGAGTAATTGAATGAAACAGCTATACTATATGCATATTTGGCTGGTGGAAAGCTCTATGGTTATAGTTTTGCGTAAAGCCAATTTTTCCCTACTTCAAAGGAATAAAATTTATTTATCTATCATGGTAGTTGTTAAATATTGAGAATGGTTGACAGCATTCTCAATCCCAATTAAGCATCATCATTAAACAAAACCCAACAAAATTAATTTAGAGTAACATGTTGAGATTCACATGATAATCCAGGTACTAGATACTCAAGATGTCCATAACCGGGGACACGGCTAATCATGATTAGTTTATTACACTCTGCAGAGGTTTGCGCACTTTTCCCCACAAGACTCGATCGCCTCTGTTTGGTTTCTCGCACTACAAGGTGTTTGAGAAGACGGATGACCGAGACATAGTCTTTCAAAAGCGCTAGCACGTTACGATCGGGTAGACCGTACCACCTACATCCCCTATATCTGCTAGTCTACCACTGTAAGAGTTCACACGACTTAGTCAACTATGCTAGAGCCCATAATAGCTTGTGGCTGCACACGGAAGTTTCTAGCATGAATAATCTCATGATCCCTTTGAGACTGGGTGGCGGTCCAAAAGAAAACAGGCAAGTCCTGGAATACCCAGGTGCCACAATCCACCCAGATGTGTGTTTAAGTTGCCACCTTAGATAAACCATTAATTAACCAAACTCACATCTGTCATGGATATCACTCACCCAATCCACGTCTACTAGCATAGCATGGCATAATAAGCAAACGTAGAAGTAACTCCCAAAGGTTTGATAATAAACAGGTAAGAGGTACTACCTCAACTACTTCCCATCCCACAATTTAATTAGATCCTAATCATGCAAAGTGTGAGGATTGATCTAATGCAATAAAACTGGGTAGTAGGAAAGGTATGATCAAAGTGTTACTTGCCTTGCTGATGATCCGGGAAACCTAGAGATTCGAAGTAACAAGCGGCGCACTCCGGGTATTCTATCGCAGACAAACAAACAAGCATACAATAAGTTCTCATCTAATGCACGGGTAAAACTCAAGTAAGAGATCTAACCAGAAGGTTCAACTTAAGAACTCCGGTTGGCAAAAAGAATCAAATCGAACGAAGCAACGAAAGTCAAACGGCGAAAGAAAACAACTTCGTTCTACTAATCTGGATCTAGGGCAAATTTTACAGTAGCAAAATCTTGTTTAAGTTGGTTAAACGGATAGAGGGTTTCGAGACGAAACTCCAGGCGCTTGAATCTCCTGATTCCGATAAACGAGCGAAAAGTTACACTAAGACGAAAATTGGATCAGGAATCGCGATCAGAAAAATCGCGGATTTAATCCGAGAAAAAGGAAAAACGACGAACGTTCGCTACAACGAACGAACGGACGAACGCTCACTATTTAAATAAATCGGAAAACCGATCTATTTAAAAAAACCAACAAAAATCCGACGGAAAACCAATCGGTTTTCAAAAAAACCGGGCACGGATTTCGAGGCGGCGGCAAACCTCGGCGAGCGTGCGGGCGGGGCGGCGGATCCGTCGGGGGGCGCGTGGGCGGCGACGGCGGGCGGTGGCGAGGCAGGCGGCGGCGGCGGGGGGCAGGCGGCGGCGGGGTTGGGCGGCTGGGGCGGCTCGGGGCTAGGGTTTCCCCGGGGCTGGGCCGGCTTATAAAGCCACCTCGGGCCGGAGTCCTAGCCGGACACGGCCCGTAGGTCGGTTCATTTTTTTACACGCAGAAGAAAAATAAAAAGAAATACTAAACGGACTCCAAAAATTCCGAAATAAATTTTTAGGGGCTTCTAAAATCAAGCCGCACAAGGTGAATTTATTTGGGACCTAAATGCAATTTTGAAAAACGCACATTTTTCCTAAATCCAAATAAATTACCGAAAAACTCTGAAATAAAATCTTATTTGATTTTATTATTTGATCCTCAATATTTCTCTATTTTGGGAAAGTCATTTTATTCCCTCTCTTATATTTTTGTAATAGAAATAATTGATGATAAAATAAATAAAATCAAATGATCCTATTCTCAAAATTTGAGAAAACTCAAATATGAAAATAACGAAACCCCCAACTCTCTCCGTGGGTCCTTGAGTTGCTTAGGATTTCTAGGATCAACCAAAATGCAGAATAAAATATGATATGCATAGATGATCTAATGTATAACATTCCAAATTGAAAATTTGGGATGTTACAAACCTACCCCCCTTAAGATGAATCTCGCCCTCGAGATTCGGGTTGGCTAGAAAATAGGTGAGGATGGTCCTTGAGCAAATCTTCCTCTCGTTCCCAGGTGGCTTCATCCTCCGTGTGGTGGCTCCACTGAACCTTGCAAAACTTGATAACCTTGCTGCGAGTAACTCGGCTGGCAAACTCGAGAATCTTAACTGGTTTCTCCTCACAGGTCAAATTCTTATCCAACTGGATAGTTTCCAATGGCACTGTGTCTCTCAAAGGTATGTCAACCATCTCCACGTGGCACTTCTTTAACTGAGAAACGTGGAACACATCATGAACTCCTGACAATCCTTCAGGTAATTCCGACTTGTAGGCCACTTCTCCCGTACGCACTCGATATGGTTCTACAAATCGTGGCGCTAACTTTCCTTTAACTCCAAAACGCTTTGGTCCCCGAAGTGGAGATAATCAAAGATAAGCTCTATCTCCGACTTCGTAAACTGTCTCCTTGCGTTTACAATCTGCATAACTTTTCTGTCTGGATTGAGCTACCTTGAGCCTATCGCGAATCAATTTCACCTTCTGTTCAGACTCCTTAATCAAGTCAGGTCCAAACAACTGGCGGTCTCCAACTTCATCCCACGACAACGGTGGCCTGCACCTCCTTCCGTACAAAGCTTCGAAAGGGGCCATCTTCAAACTGGCTTGGTAACTATTGTTGTAAGAGAACTCTGCATATGGAAAATTATCGTCCCAACTAGATCCATAATCTAGCGCACAAGCTCTCAGTATATCCTCCAAAATCTGATTGACTCTCTCGGTCTGTCCATCTATCTGTGGATGAAAAGCTGTACTGAATTCTAGCCTGGTTCCCAACGTCTCATGCAACTGTTTCCAGAACTTTGAGGTAAACTGGGTTCCTCTATCTGATACGATACTCCTCGGAACTCCATGCAAACATACGATCCTGGTCATGTATATCTTTGCCAACTTAGCACTGTTGTAAGTGGTCATTACCAGGATGAAATGAGCTACCTTCGTCAATCGATCAACTATAACCCAAATTGAGTCATAGCCTGAACGAGTCCTGGGTAATCCCGTGATAAAATCCATGCCTAGCTTATCCCACTTCCATTCGAGTATCGGCAATGGTTGTAACAATCCTACTGGCTTCTGATGCTCTGCCTTTACTCTCTGGCATACATCACAAACTGCTACGTACTCCGCAATATCCTTCTTCATTCCGGTCCACCAGAAAATATCCTTCAAATCCAAATACATTTTGGTATTTCCTGGGTGAATTGAATATGGTGAATCATGTGCCTCTTGCAAAATCAACTTCCTGATCTCCGGGTCATTGGGCACGTAAACACGGTCTTCAAACCATAGGGTGTCGTGCTCATCCTCACGAAATCCTTTAGCTTTTCCTTTACTAAGTTTCTCCTTTATAGCGGCAATCTCTTTGTCAGTCCTTTGAGCTTCTCTGATTCTATCCATCAAAGTTGATTGAATCTCCAATGCTGCTACATAGCCTCTCGGAACTATCTCCAAACATAGTTCACGAAGATTTTCTGCTAACTCCTTGGGTATTTCTCCCGTCATTAATGTATTGACATGGCTCTTACGGCTTAATGCGTCAGCTACTACATTAGCCTTTCCGGGGTGATAATGCAATCTCATATCATAATCCTTGATGAGCCCCAACCATCTCCTTTGTCTCAGATTCAACTCCTTCTATGTGAAAATGTACTTCAAACTCTTATGATCCGTGTACACCTCACAATGATTTCCAATGAGGAAATGCCTCCATGTTTTCAAAGCATGCACTACAGCTGCTAACTCCAAATCATGCATGGCATAATTCAACTCATGAGGCTTCAGTTGTCTTGAGGCATATGAAACAACTCTCCCTTCCTGCATAAGCACTGCTCCAAGTCCTCGACGTGAAGCGTCGCAATACACCTCATAATCTTTGGTCTGGTCTGGCAAAATTAACACTGGTGAGGTAACCAAACGTTTCTTCAGCTCCCGGAAACTAGCCTCACATTCCTCCGTCCATATGAACTTGGTATCTTTCTTTAACAACTCAGTCATAGGCTTCGCAATCTTTGAGAAATTCTCAATAAATCTCCGGTAGTATCCTGCGAGTCCAAGAAAACTCCGGATCTCTCCAACTGTTGTTGGGGCTTCCCACTTGGTCACGGTATCAACTTTAGTGGGATCAACTGCTATACCTTCTCCAGATATAACGTGTCGAGGAATCCTACTTCCTTCAACCAAAACTCACATTTGCTGAACTTGGCATATAATTGATGTTCTCTGAGCTTTCCAAGTACCAAACGCAAATGTTCCTTATGCTCCTCTTCATTCTTCGAATAAACCAGGATATCATCAATGAACACCACGACGAACTTATCCAAAAATTCCATAAACACTTTGTTCATCATGTTCATAAAATAGATAGGTGCGTTAGTCAGACCAAATGACATAACGGTATACTTGTACAGCCCATACCTGGTGGTAAAAGCTGTCTTCGGAATATCCTGTTCTCAAATCTTCAACTGGTGGTATCCTGATCGCAGATCGATCTTGGAAAATACCTTAGCTCCTTGCAATCGATAGTGGGTACTTGTTCTTGATCGTTACTTCATTCAATCCTCGATAATCAACAACGATCCTTAACGATCTATCCTTCTTCTCCACTAGAAGCACTGGCGATCCCCAAGGCGAATAACTTGGGTGAATATATCCCTTATCCAGTAACTACTTAATCTGCTTCTTAATTTCCACCAAATCCTTTGCTGGCATCCTATATGGTCTCTTTGATATTGGCCTTGTGCCTGGCAATAGCTCAATCAAAAACTCAACATCTCTATCCGGTGGCATGCCTAGCAACTCCTCTGGAACTACTTCAGGGAAATCCCTTACCACTGGTACTTACTCCTGCAGAACTCCTGTTAAGCAATTTACTTGAGTCCTCTTTGGCACATGCCGGGATACATACTTGATCCTTCTCCCTTCTGGGGTGGTAAGCAAAATTGACTTACTAGCACATTCAATATTCCCTTAAGATGCAGAATAAAATATGATATGCATAGATGATCTAATGTATAACATTCCAAATTGAAAATTTGGGATGTTACAACCCTACCCCCCTTAAGATGAATCTCGCCCTCGAGATTCGGGTTGGCTAGAAAATAGGTGAGGATGGTCCTTGAGCAAATCTTCCTCTCATTCCCAGGTGGCTTCATCCTCTGTGTGGTGGCTCCACTGAACCTTGCAAAAGTTGATAACCTTGATGCGAGTAACTCGGCTGGCAAACTCGAGAATCTTAACTGGTTTCTCCTCATAGGTCAAATTGTTATCCAACTGGATAGTTTCCAATGGCACTGTGTCTCTCAAAGGTATGTCAGACATCTCCGCGTGGCACTTCTTTAACTGAGAAACGTGGAACACATCATGAACTCCTGACAATCCTTCAGGTAATTCCAACTTGTAGGCCACTTCTCCCATACGCTCCAAAACTCGATATGGTCCTACAAATCGTGGCGCTAACTTCCCTTTAACTCCAACACGCTTTGGTCCCCGAAGTGGAGATAATCGAAGATAAGCTCTATCTCCGACTTTGTAAACTGTCTCCTTGCGTTTAGAATCTGCATAACTTTTCTGTCTGGATTGAGCTACCTTGAGCCTATCGCGAATCAATTTCACCTTCTGTTCAGACTCCTTAATCAAGTCAGGTCCAAACAACTGGCGGTCTCCAACTTCATCCCACGACAACGGTGTCCTGCACCTCCTTCCGTACAAAGCTTCGAAAGGGGCCATCTTCAAACTGGCTTGGTAACTATTGTTGTAAGAGAACTCTTCATATGGCAAATTATCATCCCAACTAGATCCATAATCTAGCGCACAAGCTCTCAGCATATCCTCCAAAATCTGATTGACTCTCTCGGTCTGTCCATCTATCTGTGGATGAAAAGCTGTACTGAATTCTAGCCTGGTTCCCAACGTCTCATGCAACTGTTTCCAGAACTTTGAGGTAAACTGGGTTCCTCTATCTGATACGATACTCCTCGGAACTCCATGCAAACATACGATCCTAGTCATGTATATCTTTGCCAACTTAGCATTGTTGTAAGTGGTCTTTACCAGGATGAACTGAGCTACCTTCGTCAATCGATCAACTACAACCCAAATTCGGTCATAGCCTGAACGAGTCCTGGGTAATCCCGTGATAAAATCCATGCCTAGCTTATCCCACTTCCATTCGGGTATCGGCAATGGTTGTAACAATCCTGCTGGCTTCTGATGCTCTGCCTTTACTCTCTGGCATACATCACAAACTGCTACGTACTCCGCAATATCCTTCTTCATTCTGGTCCACCAGAAAATATCCTTCAAATCCAAATACATTTTGGTATTTCCTGGGTGAATTGAATATGGTAAATCGTGTGCCTTTTGCAAAATCAACTTCCTGATCTCCGGGTCATTGGGCACGTAAACACGGTCTTCAAACCATAGGGTGTCGTGCTCATCCTCACGAAATCCTTTAGCTTTTCCTTTACTAAGTTTCTCCTTTATAGCGGCAATCTCTTTGTCAGTCCTTTGAGCTTCTTTGATTCTATCCATCAAAGTTGACTGAATCTCCAATGCTGCTACATAGCCTCTCGGAACTATTCCCAAACATAGTTCACGAAGATTTTCTTCTAACTCCTTGGGTATTTCTCCCGTCATTAATGTATTGACATGGCTCTTACGGGTTAATGCATCAGCTACTACATTAGCCTTTCCGGGGTGATAATGCAATCTCATATCATAATCCTTGATGAGCTCCAACCATCTCCTTTGTCTCAGATTCAACTCCTTCTGTGTGAAAATGTACTTCAAACTCTTATGATCCGTGTACACCTCACAATGATTTCCAATGAGGAAATGCCTCCATGTTTTCAAAGCATGCACTACGGCTGCTAACTCCAAATCATGTGTGGCATAATTCAACTCATGAGGCTTCAGTTGTCTTGAGGCATATGAAACAACTCTGCCTTCCTGCATAAGCACTGCTCCAAGTCCTCGACGTGAAGCGTTGCAATACACCTATTAATCTTTGGTCTGGTCTGGCAAAATTAATACTGGTTAGGTAACCAAACGTTTCTTCAACTCCTGGAAACTAGCCTCACATTCCTCCGTCCATATGAACTTGGTATCTTTCTTTAACAACTCAGTCATAGGCTTCACAATCTTTGAGAAATTCTCAATAAATCTCCAGTAGTATCCTGCGAGTCCAAGAAAACTCCGGATCTCTCCAACTGTTGTTGGGGCTTCCCACTTGGTCACGGTATCAACTTTAGTGGGATCAATTGATATACCTTCTCCAGATATAACGTGTCCGAGGAATCCTACTTCCTTCAACCAAAACTCACATTTGATGAACTTGGCATATAATTGATGTTCTCTGAGCGTTCCAAGTACCAAATGCAAATGTTCCTTATGCTCCTCTTCATTCTTCGAATAAACGAGGATATCATCAACGAACACCACGACGAACTTATCCAAAAATTCCATAAACACTTTGTTCATCATGTTCATAAAATAGGCAGGTGCGTTAGTCAGACCAAATGACATAACGGTATACTCGTAAAGCCCATACCTTTTGGTAAAAGCTGTCTTTGGAATATCCTGTTCTCGAATCTTCAACTGGTGGTATCCTGATCACAGATCGATCTTGGAAAATACCTTAGCTCCTTGCAATCGATCGAACAAATCATTGATCATCGGTAGTGGGTACTTGTTCTTGATCGTTACTTCATTCAATCCTCGATATTCAACAACCATCCTTAACGATCTATCCTTCTTCTCCACCAGAAGTACTGGCGATCCCCAAGGCGAAGAACTTGGGCGAATATATCCCTTATCCAGTAACTACTTAATCTGCTTCTTAATTTCCACCAAATCCTTTGCTGGCATCCTATATGGTCTCTTTGATATTGGCCTTGTGCCTGGCAATAGCTCAATCAAAAACTCAATATCTCTATCCGGTGGCATGCCTAGCAACTCCTCTGGAACTACTTCAGGGAAATCCCTTACCACTGGTACTTACTCCTGCAGAACTCCTGTTAAGCAATTTACTTGAGTCCTCTTTGGCACATGCCGGGATACATACTTGATCCTTCTCCCTTCTGGGGTGGTAAGCAAAATTGACTTACTAGCACATTCAATATTCCCTTCATACTTTGATAACCAATCCATGCCTAATATCACATCCAATCCTTGGGATTCCAATACTATTAGGTCTGAGGGGAAAACATAGTTACCAATCCTTAATGATAACCGATCACACCATAGACTAGCCATATATTCTGCTCCAGGCGAGGTTACTAACATGGTTGACCTAAGGGCTTTGGTTGATAGGTTATACTTATCCACAAATCCCCTTGATATGTATGAATGTGATGCACCAGTGTCAAAAAGAATGAGTGATGTAAATGACTTAACCAAAACTTACCTATTACTGCATCAGGCTGAGCTTCAACCTCCTCCACGCTAACGTGGTTCACCTGTCCCCTGTTGAAAGGGTTCGGCTTCTTCCCAGAACTTCCATTGCCATTTTGGCTTTCAGGACATTCATTGGCATAGTGTCCGGTCTTCTGACACTTAAAGCAAGTGACTTGGCTCAGGTCCTTGGCTGGGGTTGATGGGTTGGTGCGATTCTGGCCATTGCTTCCTCCACTACCATTACCATTCTTGGTGCCATTGTGATTGTGCGAGCTACCTCCTCCATGGGTATGCTGAAAATGTCCTCCCGGTCTAGGGGTAAAACGTGGCTTCTACTGAGCTCCTGAATTGTACTTTCCTTGTCCATACTTCCTCTTGCGATTCTCAATTTGCTACTGCTTCCCTTCAATCATAAGAGCACGATCTACCAACTCCTGGTAGTTGTTGAAGGTTGCTACCATCAACTGCATGCTCAACTCATCATTCAGTCCTTCCAGAAACTTCTCCTGCTTAGCTGCATCCGTAGCGACGTCATGTGGGGCATAACGTGCTAACTTACTAAAGTCCTCCACATATTGGCCAACTGTCCGTCCTCCTTGGCGCAAGTTGCGAAACTCACGCTTCTTCATGGCCATAGCTCCTGCTGAAACTTGGGCAGTATGAAAAGCCAGCTGAAACTGGTCCCATATGACAGTGTCGACTGGGAAAGTGGCTGTGAAATTCTCCCACCATGATGTTGCGGGTCCTTCAAGCTGATGTGCGGCAAACTTCACCTTCTCCGCATCTGTGCATCCTACTGTGGTCAACTCCCTAGCTGTCTTGTGGAGCCAATCATCTGCTACTATCGGCTCGGTGCTACTGGAAAACACCGGCGGATTTAGCCTAAGAAAATGAGCTAAGTGGTCAACATGTGGGGGTGGTGGTGGGTTATTGTTGTTGTTCCCCTGATTCTGATTCTGGACTAGCAACTGCATCAATGTGTTCTGCTGCTGGATCAACTGGGTGAGCTCCGGTGGAAAGGCAAATCCGGGGTCACGTCTCGGAGGCATCTGAGGGGTTTAGAAAAGATGAGATGTAAGAATAGAGGGGGTCTAAAGAGAAAACACTACCCATATGCACATGAGGCAAAAGCAAACAATTCACTTCATTCAATCAAACAAGGGCATACAATCGATCTATCTATCGCAACAAGTGCTCGGACTACTTTATTTACATGGTGGACTACTACTACTGATGAGGTGGTCTACTAGAAATATTCTTCGGTGGCAGACTCCATGATATCTGCTCCAGCTTCATCAACATAGTCATCATCGCTACTATCTGGATTCGAGTCGGTGTCGTCGATGATGATGTAGTCTTCCGGGCTAATCTCCTTGGGTTCTTCGTCTTCATACACTGGTGTAGGGCCTCCCATAAATATTCCAATCTTCTTGATCAGGTCGTCATTCTTCTCCACCAATACTTCAATTTCCTCTTCATGATCTTCACGTGTAGCCTTGAGTTCTTCCTCCAGTTCGTTGGTTCTTGTCCTTGCATTCTTCAGATCTATCATGTCGGCACACATCTGGTTCTCCTGTCGTCAAATGTGCTGGTTTAACTCCTGGATAAAAGCTGCAATTGATCTATCCTTTCTGGTGCTGATCATCTCCCAGTGCTCATCACGGAGCCCAAAAATCTGGTAGATAGTATCCTTGAGATCCTAGCGGTAGAGTTCTCCAATGCGTCCTATGGCGGTGTGAGCTGCCATGCTCTTTCCTAGACTCCAAGTTGGCGCATCAAAAGAAAACTCCATGGGCTTAGTGACTGGCATGAACGTCCTTCCTGGAACTTGAACTTGAATCATCCAGCGCTCTTCTTCAGGTAAAGTGGCATTGTAGGTTCCGGTGAAGCTTGGTGCTCCTATATTCAGGTATCTAGTGACTTCCTTCAAGTGACATCCAAAGGGTGTATCTTCATCCGGTTGCGTGAACTTGTTCCTTGCATCCGCCATCCTAAAGAGTCGAAAAGATGAGAAGTCAGAAGAGAAGAGAGTGAAAAGTGATCTAGGTCTTTTAGCTTAGTGGTCGTGTCCTACAGTCAACGTGTGCTCTGATACCATCTCTGTAGCGACCAGACCTCAAACAGTCTGATCTATGTGCTCCGGTGTCATCCCTGGATCAGTAATGCTGACGCCACACAGTACTCGGAGGATTTATAACAGAGTAGCAATCACACACTTATTACATCGAGTGTCTCCATAAAGAACTTATTACAATAAATATGGCTTAAGGCCATCTAAAACCGATAACCGCGGAAGGCTTGGAAGATAAGTGAGTCCATCAACTCCAACGGCATCACTGAGTGTAGAACCACGACCTAAAATCTCCTTAATCGTCATCTGAAAAGTCTGCAACATTAACGTTGCAGCCCGAAATGGGTCAGCACATGGATATATGCTAGCAATGTAACACATAGAGAGTAATGGAATGAAACAGCTATACTATATGCATATTTGGCTGGTGGAAAGCTCTATGGTTACAGTTTTGTGTAAAGCCAAATTTTCCCTACTTCAAAGGAATAAAATTTATTTATCTATCATGGTAGTTGTTAAACATTGAGAATGGTTGACAACATTCTCAATCCCAATTAAGCATCATCATTAAACAAAACCCAACAAAATTAATTTAGAGTAACATGTTGGGATTCACATGATAATCCAAGTACTAGATACTCAAGATGTCCATAACCGGGGACACGGCTAATCATGATTAGTTTATTACACTCTGCAGAGGTTTGCGCACTTTTCCCCACAAGACTCGATCGCCTCCGTTTGGTTTCTCGCACTACAAGGTGTTTGAGAAGACGGATGACCGAGACATAGTCTTTCAGAAGCGCTAGCACCTTACGATCGGGTAGACCGTACCACCTACATCCCCTACATCTGCTAGTCTACCACTGTAAGAGTTCGCACGACTTAGTCAACTATGCTAGAGCCCATAATAGCTTGTGGCTGCACACGGAAGTTTCTAGCATGAATAATCTCATGATCCCTTTGAGCCTGGGTGGCGGTCCAAAAGAAAACAGGCAAGTCCTGGAATACCCAGGTGCCTCAATCCACCCAGATGTGTGTTTAAGTTGCCACCTTAGATAAACCATTAATTAACCAAACTCACATCTGTCATGGATATCACCCACCCAATCCACATCTACTAGCATAGCATGGCATAATAAGCAAACGTAGAAGTAACTCCCAAAGGTTTGATAATAACAGGTAATAGGTACTACGTCAACTACTTCCCATCCCACAATTTAATTAGATCCTAATCATGCAATGTGTGAGGATTGATCTAACACCATAAAACTGGGTAGTAGGAAAGGTATGATAAAAGTGTTACTTGCCTTGCTGATGATCCGGGAAACCTAGAGATTCGAAGTAACAAGCGGCGCACTCCGGGTATTCTATCGCAGACAAACAAACAAGCATACAATAAGTACTCATCTAATGCATGGGTAAAACTCAAGTAAGAGATCAACCGGAAGTTTCAACTTAAGAACTCCGGTTGGCAAAAAGAATCAAATCGAACGAAGGAACGAAAGTCAAACGGCGAAAGAAAACAACTTCGTTCTACTAATCTGGATCTAGGGCAAATTTTGCAGTAGCAAAATCTTGTTTAAGTTGGTTAAACAGATAGACGGTTTCGAGACAAAACTCCAGGCGCTTGAACCTCCTGATTCTGATAAACGAGCGAAAAGTTACACTAAGACGAAAATCGGATCAGGAATCGCGATCAGAAAAATCGCGGATTTAATCCGAGAAAAAGGAAAAACGACGAACGTTCGCTACAACGAACGAACGGACGAACGCTCACTATTTAAATAAATCGGAAAACCGATCTATTTAAAAAAACCGACGAAAAACCGACGGAAAACCAATTGGTTTTCTAAAAAAACCGGGCACGGATTTCGAGGCGGCGGCGAACCTCGGCGAGCGTGCGGGCGGGGCGGCGGCACTGGCGGGGCGGCGCGTGGGCGGCGACGGCG
>NC_041388.1:29634438-29643200 GCF_002162155.2 Triticum dicoccoides
CAGGCGGCGGCGGCGGGGGGGCAGGCGGCGGCGGCGGGGTTGGGTGGCTGGGGCGGCTCGGGGCTAGGGTTTCCCCGGGGCTGGGCCGGCTTATAAAGCCACCTCGGGCCGGAGTCCTAGCCGGACACGGACCGTAGGTCGGTTCGTTTTTTTACGCGCAGAAGAAAAATAAAAAGAAATACTAAACGGACTCCAAAAGTTCCGAAATATCTTTTCAGGGGCTTGTAAAATGAAGCCGCACAAGGTGAACATTTATTTGGGACCTAAATGCAATTTTGAAAAACACACATTTTTTCTAAATCCAAATAAAATACTGAAAAACTCTGAAATAAAATCTTATTTGATTTTATTATTTGATCCTCAATATTTCTCTATTTTGGGAAAGTCATTTTATTCCCTCTCTCATATTTTTGTAATATAAATAATTGATGATAAAATAAGTAAAATCAAATGATCCTATTCTTAAAATTTGAGAAAACTCAAATATGAAAATAACGAAACCCCCAACTCTCTCCGTGGGTCCTTGAGTTGCTTAGTATTTCTAGGATCAACCAAAATGCAGAATAAAATATGATATGCATAGATGATCTAATGTATAACATTCCAAATTGAAAATTTGGGATGTTACAAACCTACCCCCCTTAAGATGAATCTCGCCCTCGAGATTCGGGTTGGCTAGAAAATAGGTGAGGATGGTCCTTGAGCAAATCTTCCTCTCGTTCCCAGGTGGCTTCATCCTCCGTGTGGTGGCTCCACTGAACCTTGCAAAACTTGATAACCTTGCTGCGAGTAACTCGGCTGGCAAACTCGAGAATCTTAACTGGTTTCTCCTCATAGGTCAAATTGTTATCCAACTGGATAGTTTCCAATGGCACTGTGTCTCTCAAAGGTATGTCAGCCATCTCCGCGTGGCACTTCTTTAACTGAGAAACGTGGAACACATCATGAACTCCTGACAATCCTTCAGGTAATTCCAACTTGTAGGCCACTTCTCCCATACGCTCCAAAACTTGATATGGTCCTACAAATCGTGGCGCTAACTTCCCTTTAACTCCAAAACGCTTTGGTCCCCGAAGTGGAGATAATCGAAGATAAGCTCTATCTCCGACTTCGTAAACTGTCTCCTTGCGTTTAGAATCTGCATAACTTTTTTGTCTGGATTCAGCTACCTTGAGCCTATCGCGAATCAATTTCACCTTCTGTTCAGACTCCTTAATCAAGTCAGGTCCAAACAACTGGCGGTCTCCAACTTCATCCCACGACAACGGTGTCCTGCACCTCCTTCCGTACAAAGCTTCGAAAGGGGTCATCTTCAAACTGGCTTGGTAACTATTGTTGTAAGAGAACTCTGCATATGGCAAATTATCGTCCCAACTAGATCCACAATCTAGCGCATAAGCTCTCAGCATATCCTCCAAAATCTGATTGACTCTCTCGGTCTGTCCATCTATCTGTGGATGAAAAGCTGTACTGAATTCTAGCCTGGTTCCCAACGTCTCATGCAACTGTTTCCAAAACTTTGAGGTAAACTGGGTTCCTCTATCTGATACGATACTCCTCGGAACTCCATGCAAACATATGATCCTGGTCATGTATATCTTTGCCAACTTAGCATTGTTGTAAGTGGTCTTTACCGGGATGAACTGAGCTACCTTCGTTAATCGATCAACTACAACCCAAATTGAGTCATAGCCAGAACGAGTCCTGGGTAATCCCGTGATAAAATCCATGCCTAGCTTATCCCACTTCCATTCGGGTATCGGCAATGGTTGTAACAATCCTGCTGGCTTCTGATGCTCTGCCTTTACTCTCTGGCATACATCACAAACTGCTACGTACTCCGCAATATCCTTCTTCATTCTGGTCCACCAGAAAATATCCTTCAAATCCAAATACATTTTGGTATTTCCTGGGTGAATTGAATATGGTAAATCGTGTGCCTCTTGCAAAATCAACTTCCTGATCTCCGGGTCATTGGGCACGTAAACACGGTCTTCAAACCATAGGGTGTCGTGCTCATCCTCATGAAATCCTTTAGCTTTTCCTTTACTAAGTTTCTCCTTTATAGCGGCAATCTCTTTGTCAGTCCTTTGAGCTTCTCTGATTCTATCCATCAAAGTTGACTGAATCTCCAATGCTGCTACATAGCCTCTTGGAACTATTTCCAAACATAGTTCACGAAGATTTTCTGCTAACTCCTTGGGTATTTCTCCCGTCATTAATATATTGACATGGCTCTTATGGCTTAATGCGTCAGCTACTACATTAGCCTTTCCGGGGTGATAATGCAATCTCATATCATAATCCTTGATGAGCTCCAACCATCTCCTTTGTCTCAGATTCAACTCCTTCTGTGTGAAAATGTACTTCAAACTCTTATGATCCGTGTACACCTCACAATGAGGCTTCAGTTGTCTTGAGGCATATGAAACAACTCTCCCTTCCTGCATAAGCACTGCTCCAAGTCCTCGACGTGAAGCGTTGCAATACACCTCATAATCTTTGGTCTGGTCTGGCAAAATTAACACTGGTTAGGTAACCAAACGTTTCTTCAACTCCTGGAAACTAGCCTCACATTCCTCCGTCCATATGAACTTGGTATCTTTCTTTAACAACTCAGTCATAGGCTTCGCAATCTTTGAGAAATTCTCAATAAATCTCCGGTAGTAACCTGCGAGTCCAAGAAAACTCCGGATCTCTCCAACTGTTGTTGAGGCTTCCCACTTGGTCACGGTATCAACTTTAGTGGGATCAACTACTATACCTTCTCCAGATATAACGTGTCCGAGGAATCCTACTTCCTTCAACCAAAACTCACATTTGCTGAACTTGGCATATAATTGATGTTCTCAGAGCTTTCCAAGTACAAAACGCAAATGTTCCTTATGTTCCTCTTCATTCTTCAAATAAACCATGATATCATCAACGAACACCATGACGAACTTATCCAAAAATTCCATAAACACTTTGTTCATCATGTTCATAAAATAGGCAGGTGCGTTAGTCAAACCAAATGACATAACGATATACTCGTACAGCCCATACCTGGTGGTAAAAGCTGTCTTCGGAATATCCTGTTCTCGAATCTTCAACTGGTGGTATCTTGATCGCAGATCGATTTTGGAAAATACCTTAGCTCCTTGCAATCGATCGAACAAATCATTGATCATCGGTAGTGGGTACTTGTTCTTGATCGTTATTTCATTCAATCCTCGATAATCAACAACCATCCGTAACAATCTATCCTTCTTCTCCACTAGAAGTACTGGCGATCCCCAAGGCGAAGAACTTGGGCGAATATATCCCTTATCCAGTAACTCCTTAATCTGCTTCTTAATTTCCTCCAAATCCTTTGCTGGCATCCTATATGGTCTCTTTGATATTGGCCCTGTGCCTGGCAATAGCTCAATCAAAAACTCAATATCTCTATCTGGTGGCATGCCTAGCAACTCCTCTGGAAATACTTCCGGGAAATCCCTTACCACTGGTACTTACTCCTGCACAACTCCTGTTAAGAAATTTACTTGAGTCCTCTTTGGCACATGCCGGGATACATACTTGATCCTTCTCCCTTCTGGGGTGGTAAGCAAAATTGACTTACTAGCACATTCAATATTCCCTTCATACTTTGATAACCAATCCATGCCTAATATCACATCCAATCCTTGGGATTCCAATACTATTAGGTCTGGGGGAAAAACATAGTTACCAATCCTTAATCGTAACCGATCACACCATAGACTAGGCATATATTCTGCTCCAAGCGAGGTTACTAACATGGGTGATCTAAGGGCTTGGGTTGATAGGTTATACTTATCCACTAATCCCCTTCAGATGTATGAATGTGATGCACCAGTGTCAAAAAGAATGAGTGCAGTAAATGACTTAACCAAAACTTACCTATTACTGCATCAGGCTGAGCTTCAACCTCCTCCACGCTATCGTGGTTCACCTGTCCCCTGTTGAAAGGGTTCGGCTTCTTCCCAGAACTTCCATTGCTATTTTGGCCTTCAGGACATTCATTGGCATAGTGTCTGGTCTTCTGACACTTAAAGCAAGTGACTTGGCTCAGGTCCTTGGCTGGGGTTGATGGGTTGGTGCGCTTCTGGCCGTTGCTTCCTCCATTGCCATTACCATTCTTGGTGCCATTGTGATTGTGCGAGCTACCTCCTCCATGGGTATGCTGAAAATGTCCTCCCGGTCTAGGGGTAAAACGTGGCTTCTGCTGAGCTCCTGAATTGTACTTTCCTTGTCCATACTTCCTCTTGCGATTCTCAATTTGCTACTGCTTCCCTTCAATCATAAGATCACGATCTACCTGTTGGGGAACGTAGTAATTTCAAAAAAATTCCTAGGCACACGCAAGATCATGTGATGCATAGCAACGAGGGGGGGGGGGAGTGTGATCTACATACCTAGTAGATCAACAACGGAAGCGTTTGGTTGATGTAGTCGTGCGTCTTCACAATCCGACCGATCAAGCACCGAAACTACGGCACCTCCGAGTTCGAGCACACGTTCAGCTCGATGACAATCCCCGGACTCCGATCCAGCAAAGTGTCGGGGAAGAGTTCCATCAGCACGACGGCGTGGTTACGATCTTGATGTACTACGGCAGCAGGGCTTCGCCTAAACTCCGCTACAGTATTATCGAGGATTATGGTGGCTGGGGGCGCCGCACACGGCTAAGGAATAGATCACGTGGATCAACTTCTGTGTTTCTAGGGTGCCTCTGCCTCAGTATATAAAGGAGCCAAGGGGGAGGGGGCCGCCGGCCAGGAGGAGGACGCAGGAGGTGTCCTACTCCTTCCGGGAGTAGGACTCCCCCCCCCAATCCTAGTTGGACTAGGATTCCCCGAGGGGGAAAGAGAGAGAGGGGGGCCGGCCACCTCTCCTAGTCCTAGTAGGACTAGGGGAGGGGGGAGGCGTGCGGCCACCTTGGGCTGCCCCTTTCTCCTTTCCACTAAAGCCCATTAAGGCCCATATGGCTCCCGGGGGGTTCCGGTAACCTCCCGGTACTCCGGTAAAATCCTGATTTCACCCGGAACACTTCCGATATCCAAACATAGGCTTCCAATATATCATTCTTTATGTCTCGACCATTTCGAGACTCCTCGTCATGTCCGTGATCACATCCGGGACTCCGAACAACCTTCAGTACATCAAAATGCATAAACTCATAATATAACTGTCATCGTAACCTTAAGCGTGCGGACCCTACGGGTTCGAGAACAATGTAGACATGACCGAGACACGTCTCCGGTCAATAACCAATAGCGGGACCTGGATGCCCATATTGGCTCCTACATATTCTACGAAGATCTTGATCGGTCAGACCGCATAACAACATACGTTGTTCCCTTTGTCATCGGTATGTTACTTGCCCGAGATTCGATCGTCGGTATCCAATACCTAGTTCAATCTCATTATCGGCAAGTCTCTTTACTCGTTCTGTAATACATCATCTCACAACTAACTCATTAGTTGCAATGCTTGCAAGGCTTATGTGATGTGCATTACCGAGAGGGCCCAGAGATACCTCTCCGACAATCGGAGTGACAAATCCTAATCTTGAAATACGCTAGCCCAACATGTACCTTTGGAGACACCTGTAGTACTCCTTTATAATCACCCAGTTACGTTGTGACGTTTGGTAGTACCCAAAGTGTTCCTCCGGCAAACGGGAGTTGCATAATCTCATAGTCATAGGAACATGTATAAGTCATGAAGAAAGCAATAGCAACATACTAAACGATCGGGTGCTAAGCTAATGGAATGGGTCATGTCAATCAGATCATTCACTTAATGATGTGATCCTGTTAATCAAATAACAACTCATAGTTCATGGTTAGGAAACATAACCATCTTTGATTAACGAGCTAGTCAAGTAGAGGCATACTAGTGACACTTTGTTTGTCTATGTATTCACACATGTATTATGTTTCCGGTTAATACAATTCTAGCATGAATAATAAACATTTATCATGATATAGGGAAATAAATAATAACTTTATTATTGCCTCTAGGGCATATTTCCTTCACTACCAACTCCTGGTAGTTGTTGAAGGTTGCTACCATCAACTGCATGCTCAACTCATCATTCAGTCCTTCCAGAAACTTCTCCTGCTTAGCTGCATCCGTAGAGACGTCATCTGGGGCATAACGTGCTAACTTACTAAAATCCTCCACATACTGGCCAACCGTCCGTCCTCCTTGGCGCAAGTTGCGAAACTCACGCTTCTTCATGGCCATAGCTCCTGCTGAAACATGGGCAGTACGAAAAGCCAGCTGAAACTGGTCCCATGTGACAGTGTCGACTGGGAAAGTGGCTGTGAAATTCTCCCACCATGATGCTGCGGGTCCTTCAAGCTGATGTGCGGCAAACTTCACCTTCTCCGCATCTGTGCATCCTGCTGTGGTCAACTCCCTAGCTGTCTTGCGGAGCCAATCATCTGCTACTATCGGCTCGGTGCTACTGGAAAACACCAGCGGATTTAGCCTAAGAAAACGGGCTAAGTGGTCAATAGGTGGGGGTGGGGGTGGTGGGTTGTTGTTGTTGTTCCCCTGATTCCGATTCTGGACTAGCAACTGCATCAATGTGTTCTGCTGCTGGATCAACTGGGTGAGCTCTGGTGGAAAGGCAAATCCGGGGTCACGTCTCGGGGGCATCTGAGGGGTTTAGAAAAGATGAGATGTAAGAATAGAGGGGGTCTAAAGAGAAAACACTACCCATATGCACATGAGGCAAAAGCAAACAATTCACTTCATTCAATCAAACAAGGGCATACGATCGATCTATCTATCGCAACAAGTGCTCGGACTACTTTATTACATGGTGGACTACTACTACTGATGAGGTGGTCTACTAGAAATATTCTTCGGTGGCAGATTCCATGATACCTTCTCTGTAGCGACCAGACCTCAAATAGTCTGATCTCTGTGCTCCGGTGTCATCCCTGGATCAGTAATGCTGACGCCACACAGTACTCGGAGGATTTATAACAGAGTAGCAATCACACACTTATTACATCGAGTGTCTCCATAAAGAACTTATTACAATAAATATGGCTTAAGGCCATCTAAAACCGATAACCGCGGAAGGCTTGGAAGATAAGTGAGTCCATCAACTCCAACGGCATCACTGAGTATAGAACCATGACCTAAAAACTCCTTAATCGTCATCTGAAAAGTCTGCAACATTAACGTTGCAGCCCGAAACGGGTCAGCACATGGAATATGCTGGCAATGTAACACATAGAGAGTAGTGGAATGAAACAGCTATACTATATGCATATTTGGCTGGTGGAAAGCTCTATGGTTACAGTTTTGTGTAAAGCCAATTTTTCCCTACTTCAAAGGAATAAAATTTATTTATCTATCATGGTAGTTGTTAAACATTGAGAATGGTTGACAGCATTCTCAATCCCAATTAAGCATCATCATTAAACAAAACCCAACAAAATTAATTTAGAGTAACATGTTGAGATTCACATGATAATCCAGGTACGAGATACTCAAGATGTCCATAACCGGGGACACAGCTAATCATGATTAGTTTATTACACTCTGCAGAGGTTTGCGCACTTTTCCCCACAAGACTCGATCGCCTCCATTTGGTTTCTCGCACTACAAGGTGTTTGAGAAGACGGATGACCGAGACATAGTCTTTCAGAAGCGCTAGCACCTTACGATCGGGTAGACCGTACCACCTACATCCCCTACATCTGCTAGTCTACCACTGTAAGAGTTCGCACGACTTAGTCAACTATGCTAGAGCCCATAATAGCTTGTGGCTGCACACAGAAGTTTCTAGCATGAATAATCTCATGACCCCTTTGAGCCTGGGTGGCGGTCCAAAAGAAAACAGGCAAGTCCTGGAATACCCAGGTGCCTCAATCCACCCAGATGTGTGTTTGAGTTGCCACCTTAGATAAACCATTAATTAACCAAACTCACATCTGTCATGGATATCACTCACCCAATCCACGTCTACTAGCATAGCATGGCATAATAAGCAAACGTAGAAGTAACTCCCAAAGGTTTGATAATAAACAGGTAATAGGTACTACCTCAACTACTTCCCATCCCACAATTTAATTAGATCCTAATCATGCAATGTGTGAGGATTGATCTAATGCAATAAAACTGGGTAGTAGGAAAGGTATGATCAAAGTGTTACTTGCTTTGTTGATGATCCGGGAAACCTAGAGATTCGAAGTAACAAGCGGCGCACTCCGGGTATTCTATCGCAGACAAACAAAAAAGTATACAATAAGTACTCATCTAATGCACGGGTAAAACTCAAGTAAGAGATCTAACCAGAAGGTTCAACTTAAGAACTCCGGTTGGCAAAAAGAATCAAATCGAACGAAGCAACGAAAGTCAAACGGCGAAAGAAAACAACTTCATTCTACTAATCTGGATCTAGGGCAAATTTTATAGTAGCAAAATCTTGCTTAAGTTGGTTATACGGATAGACGGTTTCGAAACGAAACTCCAGGCGCTTGAATCTCCTGATTCCGATAAACGAGCGAAAAGTTACACTAAGACGAAAATCGGATCAGGAATCGAGATCAGAAAAATCGCGGATTTAATCCGAGAAAGAGGAAAAATGACGAACGTTCGCTAGAACGAACGAACGGACGAACGCTCACTATTTAAATAAATTGGAAAACCGATCTATTTAAAAAAAACCAAAACTAAAAAAACGACGAAAAACCGATCGGTTTTCTAAAAAAAACCGGGCACTGATTTCGAGGCGG
>NC_041388.1:29643687-29661655 GCF_002162155.2 Triticum dicoccoides
GGGTTTCCCCAGGGCTGGGCCGGCTTATAAAGCCACCTCGGGCCGGAGTCCGAGCCGGACACGGCCCGTAGGTCGGTTAGTTTTTTTATTGCGCAGAAGAAAAATAAAAAGAAATACTAAACGGACTCCAAAAATTTCGAAATAAATTTTCACGGGCTTCTAAAATCAAGCCGCACAAGGTGAACATTATTTGGGACCTAAATGCAATTTTGAAAAACGCACATTTTTCCTAATTTCAAATAAAACACTGAAAAACTCCGAATAAAATCTTATTTGATTTTATTATTTGATCCTCAATATTTCTCTATTTTGGGAAATTCATTCTATTCCCTCTCTCATATTTTTGTAATAGAAATAATTGATGATAAAATAAATAAAATCAAATGATCGTATTCTCAAAATTTGAGAAAACTCAAATATGAAAATAACGAAACCCCGAACTCTATCCGTGGGTCCTTGAGTTGCTTAGGATTTCTAGGATCAACCAAAATGCAGAATAAAATATGATATGCATAGATGATCTAATGTATAACATTCCAAATTGAAAATTAGGGATGTTACAGTACCGGGGGTTACCGGAACCCCCCGGGTAGTATATGGGCCTTATTGGGCCTTAGTGGAATAGAGGGGAGGATGGCCAAGGTGGAGGGTGCAACCCCCTAGCCCAATCCAAATTGGGTGGGGGCCACCCCTTCCTTCCCTCTCTCTCCCCCTTCCTTCTCTCCTACTCCAACTAGGGGAAGGGGGGAATCCTACTCCCGATGGGAGTAGGACTCCCCCTAGGGCGCGCCATAGAGAGGGCCGGCCCTCCCCTCCTCCACTCGTTTATATACGGGGGAGGGGGCACCCCATAGACACACAAGATGATCTCTTAGCCGTGTGCGGTGCCCCTCCATAGATTTCCACCTCGGTAATATCATTGTAGTGCTTAGGCGAAGCCCTGCGTTGGTAACTTCATCATCACCATCATCACGCTATCGTGCTGACGAAGATCTCCCCCGACACTCAGCTGGATCTAGAGTTCGTGGGACGTTACCGAGCTGAACATGTGCAGATCGCCGAGGTGCCGTACCTACGGTGCTAGGATCGGTTGGATCGTGAAGACGTACGACTACATCAACCGCTTTGTCATAACGCTTCCGCTTAGGGTCTACGAGTGTACGTGGAAAACACTCTTCCCCTCACGTTGCTATGCATCACCTAGATGGATCTTGCGTGTGCGTAGGAATTTTTTTGAAATTATTGCATTCCCCAACAGTGGCATCAGAGCCAGGTTTATGCGTAGATGTTATATGCATGAGTAGAACACAAAGGAGTTGTGGGCGTGGGTATATACATATTGCTTGTCGTCACTAGTTGATTCTTGATTCAGTGGTATTGTTGGATGAAACGGCCCAGACCGACATTACTCGTACACTTACACGAGACTGGTTCTACCGACGTGCTTCGCACACAGGTGGCTAGCGGGTGTCAGTTTCTCCAACTTTAGTTGAATCGGATTCAATGAACAGGGTTCTTTCTGAAGATCAAAAAGCAATCACTATATCTCATTGTGGTTTTTGATGTGTAGGTAAGAACGGTTCTTGCTCAGCCCGTAGCAGCCACGTAAAACTTGCAATAACAAAGTAGAGGACGTCTAACTTGTTTTTGCAGGGCATGTTGTGATGTAATATGATCATGTTTTGTAATAGAGTTATCGGCAACTGGCAGGAGCCATATGGTTGTCGCTTTATTGTATGAAATGCAATCGCAAGATAATTGCTTTACTTTACCTCTAAGCGGTAGCGATAGTCGTAGAAGCAATAACCGGCGAGACGACAACGATGCTTAGATGGAGATCAACGTGTCAAACCGGTGACGATGGTGATCATCATGGTGCTTTGGAGATGGAGATCAAAGGCACAAGATGATGATGGCCATATCATATCACTTATTTTGATTGCATGTGATGTTTATCCTTTATGCATCTTATTTTGCTTAGTTCGGCGGTAGCATTATAAGATGATCTCTCACTAAATTTCAAGGTATAAGTGTTGTCCCTAAGTATGCACCGTTGCTATAGTTCATTGTGCCGAGGCACCACGTGATGATCGAGTGTGATAAGCTCTACGTTCACATACAACAGATGCAAGCCAGTTTTGCACACGCGGAATACTCGGGTTAAACTTGATGAGCCTAGCATATGCAGATATAGCCTCGGAACACCGAGACCGAAAGGTTGAGTGTGAATCATATAGTAGATATGATCAACATAGTGATGTTCACCATTGAAAACTATTCCATCTCACATGATGATCGGACATGGTTTAGTTGATATGGATCACATGATCACTTATATGATTAGAGAGATGTCTATCTAAGTGGGAGTTCTTAAGTAATTTGATTAATTGAACTTTAATTTTCATGAACTTAGTACCTGATAGTATTTTGCATGTCTATGTTATTGTAGATAGATGGCCCATGCTATTGTTCCGTTCAATTTTAATGTGTTCCTAGAGAAAGCTAAGTTGAAAGATGATGGTAGCAATTACACGGACTGGGTTCGTAACTTGAGGATTATCCTCATTGCTTCACAGAAGAATTACGTCCTGGAAGCACTTTTAGGTGAAAAACCCGCTGTAGGAGCAACACCAGATGTTATGAACGTCTGGCAGAGCAAAGCTGATGACTACTCGATAGTTCAGTGTGCCATGCTTTACGGCTTAGAACCGGGACTTCAACAACATTTTGAACATCATGGAGCATATGAGATGTTCCAGGAGTTGAAGTTAATATTTCAAGCAAATGCCCGGATTGAGAGATATGAAGTCTCCAATAACTTCTACAGCTGCAAAATGGAGGAGAATAGTTCTATCAGTGAACATATACTCAGAATGTCTGGGTACCATGACCACTTTACTCAACTGAGAGTTAATCTTCCTGATGATAGTGTCATTGACAGAGTTCTTCAATCACTGCCACCAAGCTACAAGAGCTTCGTGATGAACTATAATATGCAAGGGATGGATAATACGATTCCCGAGCTCTTCAGAATGCTAAAGGCTGCGAAGGTAGAAATCAAGAAGGAGCATCAAGTGTTGATGGTCAACAAGACCACCAGTTTCAAGAAAAAGGGTAAAGGGAAGAAGGGGAACTTCAAGAAGAACAACAAGCAAGTTGCTGCTCAAGTGAAGAAGCCCAAGTCTGGACCTAAGCCTGAGACTGAGTGCTTCTAGTGCAAAGGGACTCGTCACTGGAAGCAGAACTGCCCCAAGTATTTGGCGGAGAAGAAGGATGGCCAAGTGAAAGGTATATTTGATATACATGTTATTGATGTGTACCTTACTAATGCTCATAGTAGCGCCTGGGTATTTGATACTGATTCTGTTGCTAATATTTGCAACTCAAAACAGGGGCTATGGATTAAGCGGAGATTGGCTAAGGACAAGGTGACGATGCGCGTAGGAAATGGTTCCAAAGTCGATGTGATCGCCGTCAGCATGCTACCTCTACATCTACCTTCGGGATTAGTTTTAGGCCTAAACAATTGTTATTTGGTGCCAGCGTTGAGCATAAACATTATATCTGGATCTTGTTTAATGCAAGACGGTTATTCATTTAAATCAGAGAATAATGGTTTTTCTATTTATATGAGTAATATCTTTTATGGTCATGCACCCTTGATGAGTGGTCTGTTTTTACTAAATCTTGATAGTAGTGATACACATGTTCATAGTATTGAAGCCAAAAGATATAAGTTTAATAATGATAGTGCAACTTATTTGTGGCACTGCCATTTAGGTCATATTGGTGTAAAGTGCATGAAGAAACTCCATGATGATGGACTTTTGGAATCATTTGATTATGAATCACTTGATGCTTACGAATCATGCCTCATGGGAAAGATGACTAAGACTCCGTTCTCTGGAACAATGGAGCGAGCAATAGACTTGTTGGAAATAATACATACTGATGTATGCGGTCCGATGAGTGTTGATGCTCGTGGCGGGTATCATTATTTTCTTACCTTCACAGATGATTGGAGCAGATATGGGTATATCTACTTGATAAAGCATAAGTCTGAAACATTTGAAAAGTTCAAAGAATTTCAGAGTGTAGTGGAAAATCATCGTAACAAGAAAATTAAATTTCTACGATCTGATCATGGAGGTCAATATTTGAGTTATGAGTTTGGTCTTCATTTGAAACAATGCGGAATAGTTTCGCAACTCACGCCACCTCGAACATCACAGCGTAATGGTGTGTCCGAACATCGTAATCGCACTTTATTAGATATGGTGCAATCTATGATGTCTCTCACTGATTTACCGCTATCGTTTTTGGGTTATGCTTTAGAGACGGCTACATTCACGTTAAATAGGGCACCATCAAAATCCGTTGAGATGACAGCTTATGAACTCTGGTTTGGCAAGAAACCCAAATTATCGTTTCTTAAAGTTTGGTGCTGTGATGCTTATGTTAAAAAACTTCAACCTGATAAGCTTGAACCCAAATCGGAGAAATGTGTCTTCATATATAGGATACCCAAAGGAGACTGTTGGGTACACCTTCTATCACAGATCCAAAGGCAAGACATTCGTCTCTAAGAATGGATCCTTTCTAGAGAAGGAGTTTCTCTCATAAGAAGTGAGTGGGAGGAAAGTAGAACTTGACAAGGTAATTGTACCTACTCCCTTATTGGAAAGTAATTCATCACATAAATCAGTTCCAGTGATTCCTACACCAGTAAGTGAGGAAGCTTATGACGATGATCATGAAACTTCTGATCAAGTTACTACCGAACCTCGTAGGTCAACCAGATTAAGATCCGCACCAGAGTGGTACGGTAATCCTGTTCCGGAGGTCATGTTTCTTAACCATGACGAACCTAAGAACTATGAGGAAGCGATGATGAGCCCAGATTCCACAAAATAGCTTGAGGCCATGAAATCTGAGATGGGATCCATGTATGAGAACAAAGTATGGACTTTGGTCCACTTGCCCGATGATCGGCAGGCCATAGAGAATAAATGGATCTTTAAGAAGAAGACTGATGCTGACTGTAATGTTACTGTCTACAAAGCTCGACTTGTTGCAAAATGTTTTCGACAAGTTCAAGGAGTTGACTATGATGAGACCTTCTCACCTGTAGCGATGCTTAAGTCCGTCCGAATTATGTTAGCAATTGCCGCATTTTATGATTATGAAAGTTGGGAAATGGATGTCAAAACTGCATTCCTTTATGGATATCTTAAAGAAGAGTTGTATATGATGCAACTAGAAGGTTTTGTCGATCCAAAAGGTGCTAACAAAGTGTGCAAGCTCCAGCGATCCATTTATGGACTAGTGCAAGCCTCTCGGAGTTCGAACATACGCTTTGATAGTGTGATCAAAGCATATGGTTTATACAGACTTTTGGAGAAACCTGTATTTACATGAAAGTGAGTGGGAGCTCTGCAGCATTTCTGATATTATATATAGATGACATATTGTTGATCAGAAATGATACTGAATTTCTGAATAGCATAAACGGATACTTGAATATAATTTTTTCAATGAAAGACCTTGGTGAAGCTTCTTATATATTGGGCATCAAGAAATATGGAGATAGATCAAGACACTTAATTGGACTTTCACAAAGCACATACCTTGAGAAAGTTTTGATGAAGTTCAAAATGGATCAAGCAAAGAAAGGGTTCTTGCCTGTGTTACAAGGTGTGAAGTTGAGTCAGACTCAATTCCCGACCAGTGCAGAAGATAGAGAGAAAATGAAAGTCATTCCCTATGCTTCAGCCATAGATTCTGTCATGTATGCAATGCTGTGTACCAGACCTGATGTGTGCCTTGCTATTAGTTGAGCGGGGAGGTACCAAAGTAATCTAGGAGCCGGTCACTGGACAGCGGTCAAGAACATCCTGAAATACCCGAAAAGGACTATGGATATGTTTCTCGTTTATGGAGGTGACAAAGAGCTCGTCGTAAACGGTTATGTCGAACATGCTTTGACACTGATCCGGATGACCCTAAGTCACAAACCGGATACCTATTTTTATTGAATGGTGGAGCTGTCAGTTGGTGCAGTTCCAAGCAGAGCGTCGTGGCGGGATCTACGTGTGAAGCGGAGTACATAGCTACTTCGAAAGCAGCAAATGAAGGAGTTTGGATGAAGGAGTTCATATCCGATCTAGGTGTCATAACTAGTGCATCGGGTCCAATGAAAATATTTTGTGACAATACTGGTGCAATTGCCTTGGCAAAGGAATCCAGATTTCACGAGACAACCAAGCACATCAAGAGACGCTTCAATTCCATCCGCGATCAAGTCAAGGAGGGAGACATAGAGATTTGCAAGATACATACGGATATGAATGTTGCAGACCCGTTGACTAAGCCTCTCTCACAAGCAAAACATGATCAGCACCAAGACTCCATGGGTGTTAGAATCATTACAATGTAATCTAGATTATTGACTCTAGTGCAAGCGGGAGACTTAAAGAAATATGCCCTAGAGGCAATAATAAAGTTCTTATTTATATTTCCTTATATCATGATAAATGTTTATTATTCATGCTAGAATTGTATTAACCAGAAACTTAGTACATGTGTGAATACATAGACAAACAGAGTGTCACTAGTATGCCTCTACTTGACTAGCTCGTTAATCAAAGATGGTTAAGTTTCCTAGCCATGGCAAAGAGTTGTCATTTGATGAATGGGATCACATCGTTAGAGAATAATGTGATTGACTTGACCCATCCGTTAGCTTAGCACTTTGATTGTTTAGTTTACTGCTATTGCCTTCTCACAACTTATACATGTTCCTATGACTATGAGATTATGCAACTCCCGAAAGTTGGAGGAAAACTTAGTGTGCTATCAAACGTCACAACGTAACTGGGTGACTATAAAGATGCTCTACAGTTGTCTCCGATGGTGTTTGTTGAGCTGGCATAGATCGAGATTTGGATTTGTCACTTCGTGTTTCGAAGAGGTATCTCTGGGCCCTCTCGGTAATGCACATCACTAAAATCCTTGCAAGCAATGTGACTAATGAGTTAGATGCGGGATGCTGCATTACAGAACGAGTAAAGAGACTTGCCGATAACAAGATTGAACTAGGTATTGAGATACAGACGATCGAATCTCGGGCAAGTAACATATTGATGACAAAGGGAACAACGTATGTTGTTATGCGGTTAGACCGATAAAGATCTTCATAGAATATGTAGGAACCAATATGAGCATCCAGGTTCCGCTGTTGGTTATTGACCGGAGATGAGTCTCGGTCATATCTACATAGTTCTCGAACTCATAGGGTCTGCATGCTTAACGTTCAGTGACGATCGGTATTATGAGTTTATGTGTTTTGATGTACCGAAGGTTGTTCGGAGTCCTGGATGTGATCACGGGCATGACGAGGAGTCTCAAAATGGTCGAGACATACAGATCGATATATTGGAAGCCTATGTTTGGACATCGGAATGGTTCTGGGTGAGTATGGGCATTTACCGGAGTACTGGGGGTTACCGGAACCCCCCGGGGAGTATATGGGCCTTATTGGGCCTTAGTGGAATAGAGGAGAGGAAGGCCAAGGTGGAGGCCCCCCCTAGCCCAATCTGAATTGGGTTGGGGGTCGCGCCCCCCTTCCTTCCCTCTCTCTCCCCCTTCCTTCTCTCCTACTCAAACTAGGGAAAGGGGGGAATCCTACTCCCGGTGGGAGTAGGACTCCCCCTAGGGCGCGCCATCGAGAGCTCTGACCCTCCCCTCCTCCACTCATTTATATACGGGGAGGGGGCACCCCATAGACACACAAGTTGATCTCTTAGCCGTGTGCGGTGCCCCCCTCCACAGATTTCCACCTCAGTCATATCGTTGTAGTGCTTAGACGAAGCCCTGCGTTGGTAACTTCATCATCACCGTCATCACGCCGTTGTGTTGACGAAGCTCTCCCCTGATACTCAGCTGGATCTAGAGTTCGGGGGACGTTACCAAGCTGAACGTGTGCAGATCACAGAGGTGTAGTACCTTCGGTCCTAGGATCGGTCGGATTGTATACGACTACATCAACCGCGTTGTCATAACGCTTCCGCTTACGGTCTAACAGGGTACATGGCCAACATTCTTCCCCTCTCGTTGCTATGCATCACCTAGATGGCTCATGTGTGTGCGTAGGATTTATTTTTGAAATTACTGGGTTCCCCAACAGCGGCTGCCCTCCCTCTCCACCTCTATATATAGGGGGAAGGGAAGAGGGTGGCACCCTAGGGTTTCCCCTAGGGCTGGGACGACGATCACCAAGGGGGAGGCGCCCCCCCTAGGTGCCTTGCCTACCAAGCAGGGGGCGGCTGCCCTAGGGGGGTGCACCACCTCCCTGGCCGAGTGGGTGTAGCGACCCGATTCAAATGGATCAAGTCTCTGTGCTTAAGTGTCATCCCTAGATCGGTATGCTGACACACACAGTACTGGAGGCTTTATAACAGAGGTAAATCACATGTATAAAGTAACGTAAATACTATTACCTCAATCCAAATAGTGGAAGTAACAACAAGGTTGTGGATTCCCATCAACACCAACGGCAAAGTTGAGTGTAGAAATCGTAACTCTAACGTATCACTTACTCGTCGTAAGATAATCTTGCAACATGAGATGTTGCAGCCACAAAGGGCCAGTACATTGAATGTACTGGAAAATTCACACCATATGATAAAAATGAGAATGGCTATCTCTATATGCATATTTGGCTGTTGGAGGCTCAAAGTTTAATTTTGCATAAAGCTAATTTTTCCCTACAGCAAAGGAATATATTTTATTTAACTACATAGTTGGTTGAAAAATTATTGAGAAGGTTCCTCCAACTCAATCCCAAAATAACAATTTTAACCCCTCGAATTTATTAAGTAAAGTGACGAGATCAAACCAATAATTCAAGTACCAGATACTCAAGATGTTCATAACCGGGTACACGGCTAACCATGATTAGTTTGTACACTCTGCAGAGGTTTGCACACTTTTCCCCACAAGACTCTATCACCTCCGTTGTATTTCTCGCACTACATGATGTTTGAGAAACGGATGATCGAGACACAGTCTTTCCGAAGAGGTCCCCTTAACCGATAGATAGGCCGGTACACCTACAATCCCCTACATCTGCTAGCCCATCATGGAAGGTTTCCCACAACTTACTAACTATGCCAGAGCCCATAATCGCTTGTGACTGCACACAGAAGTTTCTAGCATGAATAATCTTATGATCCCTTTGAGCCTGGGTGGCATTCCATAGGGTGATTACACGGGTACTCCGTGATCCCCTTGGGCAAACACTGGGTTCTCCAGGTGCCCGGGCAAACCACTAGGTGCTCCAGGGTGCCCCAACCAATCCACCCAGATGTGTATTAAAGTAGCCACCTTAAGTTAAACCTTAGTTAACAATAACTCTCACAACTTTCATGAATTCTCTCAAAACCAAACCACGTCTACGAGCATAGCATAGCAGTCTAAGCATAATGTAGTGACACCCTGGGTTTGAAATGCAATACAATAGGTTCCTACCTCATCAACTACTTCCCAATACCCACATGTTATCAGTCCTACTCATGCAATGTTTGAGGGTAAAACTAATGCATAAAACTGGGTATGAAAAGTATGATCAAAGTGTGAATTTGCCTTGTACATTTGATGAAGATGATTCACACTCATAACTCCTGATAGTTCTACTCGTCACACTCCGATCAATCTATCGTGAGCAAGCAATTGCATACATAACCACTCATGCAAAAGAATCGAAGAAAAGACTTCGGAAAACTTCAAAAACAAGAAATTAACTCTTGTAACAGAAAAAATTTCTAACAGTACCAAAATTGGGTGGACTTGTTCTTATCAGAAAGTTTAGGTCAAGAGCTTCGATTTGCAAAAAGAATCAACTAAATCGTAGTTACGAAACTCAAGCTACGAAAGAAACAATATCCGATTACTAATCTGGACGAAAGTCAAATTTTACAGTATCAAAATGTTGTTCAAGTTGGTTAAACAGAAAGAGGGCTTCGAGACGAAGATCTAGGCGCTTGTTTCACCTGATTTGGATAAACGAGCGGAAAGATAAACTAAAACGAAAAATAGGGCAGAAATCGCGATCGAAAATAATCGCGGAAAACCCTAGAAAAAGAAAAACTGACGAACAGGCTAACGAACGAACGTTCGCTGTCTGCGTCTCACGGATGAACAACGTTCATTAAAATGAACATACAGACGAACATCCGCTATTTAACCAAACCGAGAAAACCGAAACAAAACCAATTCTAAAAAAACGAGATCTAGATTTTCGAAATAAAACCGATCGTTTTTTTAAAACTAGCGGCTACCTCATGGAATGGGACGATGGCAGCGGCGTACTCCGGCGGCGGCGGCGGCGCGGCACAGCGGCGGCGACTTAGGGTTAGGATTTGGGGCGCGGGGGCGGCAGTTGGGCTCGGGTGGGTTGCGGGGTCACGGGGCGCGACTTATAAAGGGGCCAGCTTGGGGAGTCTTGGCCGGTTATGGCCCGGAGTCAGTTAGAACTTAAAAAAAATTATTGTGAAGCATAGAAAAACGATTAAAATAAATACTAATCAGACTCCAAAAATCCTGAAATAAATTTCCCCGTCCTCTAAAAATATAGCAGACAAAGTGAACATTTATTTGGGCCTCTAATGCAATTTTGGAAAACGGGCATTTTTCCTAATTTGAATAAAATTGCAATAAAATCCAAATAATATATATAAATTAATTTTAATATTTTCCTCCAACATTTCATTATGTTGGAGAAGTCATATTATCTCCTCTCATATAATTTTAATATGAAGTATTTTTGGAGAGAAAAATTATTAAAACCACAGTGATCCTTGTTTCGATATTTGAGAAAATTCAAATATGAAAACAGTGAAATCCCCAACTATCTCCGTGGGTCCTTGAGTTGCTTAGAATTTCGAGGATCGCAACACGAAAATGCAATAAAATGTGATATGCATGGATGACCTGTGTATAACATTTCAAATTGAAAATTTGGGATGTTACAGTGGGTTGGGTTGAGGGGAGGCCCCCAGCCCCTTGTGGGCTAGTATGCCCCCTTACCTTAGCACATGAGGCCCTCCTTACACTTGCTGGGGCCCCCGAAATCCTTTTCGCTTCTTCGGCGATAACCCGGTACCCCCCGGAAAACTTCCGGACTCCGATAGCCTTCGTCCTATATATCAATCTTCACCTCCGGACCATTCCGAAGTTCCTCGTTATATCCGAGATCTCATCCGGGACTCCAATAAACATTCGGTCACCAACACAATAACTCAACTATACTTAGATCGTCACTAAACGATAAGTGTGTAGACCCTGCGGGTTCGAGATCTATGCAGACATGACCGAGACACTTCTACGATCAATAACCAATAGCGGGACCTGGATGTCCATATTGGTTTCTACATATTATATGAAAATCTTAATCGGCCGAACCACGATGCCAAGGATTCTTCTAATCCCGTATGCAGTTCCCTTTGTACATCGGTATGTTACTTGCCCGAGATTCGATCGTCGGTATCTCCATACCTAGTTCAATCGCGTTACCGACAAGTCTCTTTACTCATTCTGTAATACAAGATCCCGTAACTAACTTCTTCGTCACATTGCTTGCAAGCTCATTGTGATGCTATATTACTGAGTGGGCCCTGAGAGACCTCTCCGACACATGGAGTGACAAATCCCAGTCTTGATCCATGCCAACTCAACAAACACCCTCGGAAATCTTGTAGGGTGATACGTCTCCGTTGTATCTACTTTTCCAAACACTTTTGCCCTTGTAATGGACTCTAACTTGCATGATTTGAATGAAACTAACTCGGACTGATGTTGTTTTCAGCCGAATTGCCATTTATTTATGTGCAGAAACAAAAGTTCTCGGAATGACCTGAAACTCCACGGAGCGTCTTTTTGGAAATAATAAAAAATACTGGCAAAAGATCAAGACCAGGGGGCCCACACCCTAGCCACGAGAGTGGGGGGCGCGCCTGCTGTCGTGGTTCTAAGCCTAACAGTAGAATAGGGGGGGGGGGTAGAATGTAGAGGCAAGATCCTAGCTATGGAGGAGCTGTACATGCGAGTTTTATGAGTTCAGGCCCTTCTCGGAGGAAGTAACAGCCCTACGTCTCGGAGCCCGGAGGCGGTCGAGTGGATAGACACGTGTGAATTACAAAAGGTGCGAACCCTTGTCCCAGAGGAGAGGGGTGGCTTATATAGAGTGCGCCAGGACCCCAGCTCCCCTCCGTTACACAGGGTTCAATGTTCATAAAGGAGGAGCGTTACTGGTAACGTCCGGAGTAAAGTGCTATAAATGACCATAAAGCTATGACTTAAATCTTGACCGTTGCGGAGTGAGTGTCTTCACATCTTCTGACGGTCAAATGGTTGTTCGCATGGTCGAGTGTCTTCAAGGCTGTCGAGTGGGACATAACTTCATGGTCGAGTGGATGATGATTTCTCTCTGACTGCTTCTGGTTCTTTTAGAGATGTCCTTGGGGAGGGCATCTTGGACAGATCCATGACCCTACCCTAGGTACATAGCTTCGTTATTAGCCCCCAAATGGATCAGGGTTTGAGTGGGGAAGGAGTTGAGAACACTTCCGACTCATTCTTCGTGCTGTGAGTATAACTTGTTCTGGAGCCATGAACTGAGGAGGCAACGTCAACTTCTTCTTCAGTCGCCTTGGTCCATTCTTGGTTTTTGTCGAGTGAATTTTCATGGTAGAATTCCGAATGATAATGTAGAGGATGCTTTCAGTCTGACAAGTTGCTCTGTTCTCCACGGATTTCGCGGTCTTCGAATTTCCGGAAGCGCGCCAGACGGGCAGGGTCGTGGTAATCGGGACGGATTAGGCAAGTCTCCTTGATCTCCGCGTCACCTTTTTCGCCATGTACTGCGCGCGTGACTGTTGCGGGATTTGTTTAGATCGTCTGGGCCTACCAGTCAGTCACTCGGGGAACGACCTTATAAAAGGCACCGGACTGGGTCTCTGCCCCGTGCGCTCCCATTCTCTTTTCTTCTTCCTTCGACCTCTCCACCATGCTCGCTTTTGCTCTCATCGCTGAACCCTCGCTCGAACTCGATCCGCCGCCATGGTAAAAGAGAAGATGATGGCGCTGGAGCGCGCGAAGAAGGCGACCGTGAAGGCGAAGGGCAAGCGGACCAGCCGGGGCAGATCCTCGTCGAGATCCGGCCTGCCGCCGGGCTGGATCTAGGGCGACTGGATCCGCTCGACGGTTAGCCAGGACGACCTTGATGACCTGGTGGAGGGGGGACTGATCGCCCACAAATCGGCGCGGCTCCCGGGGAACGAGACCGAGCCGGAACCATGGGAGGGTGAGTGCGTTCTCCTCGCCACCCATGTTGATCGCGGATTTTCTCTGCCTCCCCATCCTTTCTTTCAGGGCCTTTTGAACTTCTTTGGGGCTCAGCTCCACCACTTCACTCCAAACACCATAGTCTATCTGGCTGCTTTCGTGTCAATGTGTGAAAATTTCTTAGGCTGTCGACCGCACTGGGGGCTATTCAAACACATCTTCACCTGCCACTCCCAGTCGGTTAAAAAGGCCAATCCGAGTGATGAGAGGATGCACGTGATCCATATGTGTGGGGGCCTGGGGATCTAGATGAGGAACAAGAGCACCTTCCCATAAATGATCCTTCCCGATTCGATCCGGGGCTGGCAGTCGACTTGGTTTTACTATAAGGACCAGCCGACCCCGGGTCAGTCGACTGGACTTCCTCCCTTTTCTCTGGCTCGTGTGGAGAAGCCCCCCTCCCTGAAGGTGGTCCCAGAAGAGAAGGCGCAGGTCAAGGTGCTGGTCGAGCGGGTCGTCCAACTCGTCCGCAACGGGGTGACTAGAATGGACCTACTGGAGGTCTTTCTCGGTCGACCCATCCAACCGCTTCAGGCCCGTGACCATCCGATGTGGATGTATTCTGGACTCGAGGACTCCACTCGGATCCACCGGAGGACGTCAGCGAGGACATCTTGGAGAAGTGGCTGATGGGAATCACCAGCAACAAAGACAACCCTCGGGGGTCTAGGAGGGTGATTCCATTCGACCACTCGCACCAGCCGGAGTAGGTATCATTCTGTTTTACCAAGTATCTTTCCGATTCACTGTGTGACACCTTGTTGATGGTCGACTGAATTTCTTTTGATCGTTGTCTTTTCAGGCCCTCATTGACATGTACTCGATGCCCAATGGAGTGCAGGAGCAAGATGTCGAGGAAGGAGTGAGTGGGGGCGAGAGCGGTGAGTGGCGCTCGGATGCCGAGGAGGACGAGGAGAGCGACGAATCGACTGATGACGAAGAGGTCGACTCGCCTCCTCGCAGGGAGAGGAGATCCAAACACGCTCACGACCCGGCGAGCACTCCGGACCTGGTGACTGCGCCGACTGGGCAGTCTTCGAAGCGCCCCAGGACGTCCTCCCCAGCGCCGATGGAGAAGGCTCCGAAGCAGCCCAAGGTTGTCCCGCCTCCAGCGCCAAGAGCACCAAAATCCACCTCCTCCAAATTGCCAAAAGCTCTGCCCAGGATCAAAGTGACCATCCCTACCATCTCCGGGTAATCATCTGACTTGTTCTTTTCGTCGACTCGAGCAACAGAACTTAACCTCTTCTCTCCAGTACCGAGACGAGGAGATGGAAGATGCGGTCACCTCCAACCCAGGTAAAAACAATTATGATCTTGCTCTTGATTGCTCGGTCGATTGAATTCTGGCGATTTGTTTTAGAGTCGACTGATCTTCTCCACAGCTCCGCCCAACGTCATCGATCTCCCAGATGACGATGAAGATGTGGCTCCTAGGCCCAGGAAGAATAAAAAGGCGATGGCTGGTAAGGCGTCTCAGCAGGGACCAACGACAACACCAACTGTCTATCAATCCGAAGACGCGGGCGGGGCCTCTGTAACCTTCGCTGTACCCTTGTCGAGTGAGCGCCCCGCACCGTCGACTGTTCCGGTGATTCCTTCAGTCGTTCCATCTCATGCCTTGGAGGTCCAAGCTGCTGCACCTGGGTCGTCTGCTCTCTTCTTCACCAGCTACCCCGTTCCGGACAACCAGTCGGAAGCAGCCGCGGAAGCCATCCGACAGGCTGACGTGATGATGGAGCAGATGAAGACGGTGCATGAGAATAGCCAGGCTGCCTACAATGCCAGCGCTGCTCTCTGGGCCAATGTCCAGGTAAGTAGACTTTTCGACTGTCCTTGTTCTATCAGGATATGCTACCCGAAAAATTTCTTCTATACAATCTCCTATTGTTTGCGTCGAGTCAGTGCACCCACTGGGTGTTTTGTTGTCTTTGGTAGTTGCATTCTTCCACTCGGTCTGTGCGAGTAGGATCTGAACCGTTGGGGGCACGCCAAGTGCACCCACTGGGTGTAGTCCCCGAGACCGCAGTCGACTGCTAGCAGTCGAATGGGGTCTAAGTTTTGCCTTCCTTTCTTTTCTTCCACTCGACCCGGGCGGACCGGTCGAATGAGATTGGAACCGGTGGGGGCACGCCAAGTGCACCCGCTGGGTGTAGTCCCCGAGACCGCAGTCGACTGCTGGCAGTCGACTGGGGTCTGAACAGTTTGTTTTTTTTGACTTGACCCAGGCGTACCGGTCGAGTTGGGTCTTAATCAGCGGGGGCACGCCAAGTGCACCCGCTGGGTGTAGCCCCCGAGACCGCAGTCGACTGTGTGCAGTCGACTGGGGTCTAAGCGAACCTCTTTAAGTTTTATCCACTCGGAAGTGAACAACCTTTGATCTCGTCGATTAACACGTCTTTTGCCTTCTGCAGAAGTCTTGTACTCTAATTTCCAAGTTTGCTGAACTTGAGGAGAAGCAGAGGCAACTCACCTCGACTTGGAGTTGGCTTAGCAGAATCTGAAGAAAGCTCAAGACGAAGCTGCTGGTATGGAAAGTAACTGCCTGTCGACTGTCTTTTTTAAAACATTAATTCAAGCTCCTGACTGATCCGATTGCTTCTTTTGCAGAGAAAATGAAGTTGGCTCTGGAGAAGAAGGACTCGGACCTCGCCGCTGCACAGAAGGAAGCTCAAGATAAAACTGCCTTCGCAGACCAGAAGCTGGCTTCAGTCGAAGCACTGGAAGGGGAGGTGACCAAGCTGAAGTCATGTCTCAACGAGTCTAACCGAGAGGTGACTCGTCTGAAGAAGGACAAAATCACCCTGAACGAAAAGCTGGAGTCTGAGGTCCACAAGAGGAATGACACGGAGGCTCATTTGAGAACTCTCGCCAAGAAGCTTTATCTTATGCTGGAAGGTATTTCTTTTAAATCGACTGTGTTGATGCTTGCGAACGGATCCTATCCTGTCGACTCACTATTTTTTGGCTGCAGAATTCTGCCAAGACTTTGATGAGGAAACTGGAAAGGTCGAGACGGGTCTGGATCCTATCGCTTCTCCAGTTTTGTGACGAAACTGCAATGAACGTGCTCCGACTAGAGTATCGTGTCGCCATCATCACAAGCTACCTCACGCGCTTGAAGGAGGCAGTCTCACGAGTTGACTGATTGCTCTGGCCAAGGGCAACACTTCAAAATGACCTGGAATCCCTGATGGCTCGACTCAACGAGATCCCTGCCCGAGTGGAGGAATGGAAGAAGTCCTCCGCTCGGTGTGGTGCTGACGTGGCGCTGTCCTTGGTGCAAGTCCACTATAAGGAAGCTCGTGAAGACAAGCTGGCGGTGATCAAGGTTGCTAACACCAAAAAGCATGACTTTTAGTCCTTCATGGAGACTTTCATCGTGGCTGCCACTCGGATCGTGCATGGGATCAACCTGGACGAATTCGTCGAGCCTGCCAGCCCTCCTCCTGCCGAGTGAACAAACTTATGAGACTTGAATCTGCTTTAAATTTGCCTCGGGATGCTGAGTGGTTGTTGTAACCATTAAAATCCTTCAGGCTTGATGCTCGAATACTTTTGGCTTGCTGCTTGGAACCTTAGGATTTATCCGAATTTGGCTTATTTCTGAATATGCTTGCGTTTTGCCTTCAAGTGGACTTTGTTCTCTGCTCGGAATAGTCTTTGTGCTGGAGATGCAGCTCTGAGGTGGCGACCCCAGTCGACCTGCGCTTCGTCGCCCTTGCGGATAGGGATGAAGCCCACGTTGTACTTGTGGCGTAGCTCCGAAGGAGAAGGTTGCAGTCGACCTGCACCTCGTCGTCCTTGCGGATAGGGGTGGAGCGCGCGTTGTACTTGTGGCGTAGCTCCAAAGGAGAAGGTTGTAGTCGACCTGCACCTCGTCGTCCTCGCAGATAGGGATGAAGCGCACGTTGTACTTGTGGCGTAGCTCCGAAGGAGAAGGTTGCAGTCGACCTGCACCTCCTCGTCCTTGCGGATAGGGGTGGAGCGCATGTTGTACTTGTGGCGTAGCTCCGAAGGAGAAGGTTGCAGTCGACCTGCACCTCGTCGTCCTCGCGGATAGGGATGAAGCGCATGTTGTACTCGTGGCGTAGCTCCAAACCTCCGAGTGGGAGGGTTGCTCCCCACTCGGTAGGATTTTATAAACTTAAGCGAGTATCGGACTGCAGCTAAGCCTCTGAGTGGGAGGGTTGCTGTCCACTCGGTAGGATTTTTAAAACTTAGGGAAGTACTGGACTGCAGCTAAGCCTCCAAGTGGGAGAGCTTGGGCGAGTACTAGACTGCAGCTAAGCCCCCGAGTGGGAGGGTTGCTCTCCACCCGGTAGGATTTTTTTAAAACTTAGGCGAGTACTGGACTGCAGCTAAGCCCCCGAGTGGGAGAGCTTAGGCAAGTACTAGACAACGGCTAAGTCCCCGAGTGGGAGGGTTGCTCTCCACTCGGTAGGATTTTTTTAAACTTAGGCGCGTGCTGGACTGCAGCTAAGCCTCCGAGTGGGAGAGCTTAGGCGAGTACTAGATTACAGCTAAGCCACCGAGTGGGAGGGTTGCTCTCCAGTCGGTAGGATTT